>NW_028234427.1:39245377-39255377 GCF_977035675.1 Penaeus japonicus | reverse complement strand
GAGAGAGAAGAGTAGGAGTAGAGCGAATGAGAGAATGAGAGAGAGAGATAAGCGAGAGAGAGCGAGATGAGAGAATAGAGATTGGAAAGAGATGTGAGATAACGGACAAGAGAAGAGAAGAGAGAGAAAAGAGAAATAGGTGGGAGGAAAGAAGAGAGAGGAAAAGCGAGAGTGAGGAGTGAGTGATAGTGATAGTGATTGAGAAAGAGAGAGAGACATTTGAGACAGGGAGAAGAGAGAAAAGAGAGGGGTGAGAGGAGGAGGAGAAAGAAAGAGCAGAGAAGAGATGTGAGAGTAGAGAGAAAGAAGAGATGAGAGAAGAGAGAAGAGAGAGAGAGAAATTGGGAGAGTGAGAGAGATGAAGTGAGAGAGAGAGAGAGATGAGGAGAGAGAGAGATGAGAGAGAGAAAGAGAGAGATGGAAAGTGAGAGAGAATGAGAGAGAGGTTAAGGGAGAGAGGGAGGCAGAGAGGGAGAGGAGATGAAGAGAGAGAGAGTGAGAGAGATTGAGAGAGAGAGAGAGTAGTAGCAAGAGAGAGAGAGAGTGGTGACGAGAGAGAGAGAGAGAGAGTGATGAGTGATAGTGATTGAGAAAAGAGAGAGACAGAGACAGACAGAGAAAGAGAAAGAGAGGGGGAGGGGGGAGGAAGAAGAGAAAGAGAGAGAGTGAAGAGACGGGAGAGAGAGAGAGGAAGGAATGAGAGATGATGAGAGTGAGATATGAGAGAAGAGGAAGTGGAGAGAGAGAGAGAGGGAGAGAGAAGATTGAGAGCGAGAGATCGAGAGAGGTGAGGAGAGGCATAGCAGTTACGTGTAGGGGGAAGGGAAAGAGAGAGATAGAGAGAGAGAGAGAGTAGGAGAGGGGGAGGAGGAGAAAGAGAGAGAGGAAGAGTGGTGATGATTATTCATGGAATGATGAAGAGAGTTGTGAGAGAGGACAGAGAGAGAAAGAGAGAGAGGAGAGAGGTGAGAGGAGAGCGAGAGTGAGTGATAGTGATAAGTGATTGAGAAAGGGAGAGAGACAGAGAGACAGAGAGAGACACGAGAAAGAATGAGGGGGAGGAGGAGGAAAGAGAGAACAGAGAGAGATGAGAGAGAGTGAGAAGAGTGAGAGAAAGGAGAGATAGAGAGAGAGAGAGAGAGAAGATGAGGTGAGGAGAGAGAGGGAGAAGGAGAGAGATGAGAGAGAGAAGAAAGTAATAAAGAGCAGAAATGCATGGGATGGAACAATAATTTATGTGTTTGTATATGTGTGTTTGCGTAATTGCGTTCCTTCGTATGATATCATTTCTTTTTGGTAACAATTTTAACCAGAATTAGTAGAGAATTATTAAAAATGTTAGGCACTTTTTGGCTCGGTGTTAATGGAATTTATATTTTGGGATTCTTTTGAACCAAAAATAATTAATGATATTAAAGGAATTATGGCTGCTTTTGATGACGACTGTCATTCCGAATAGAAAATTCGCCATTTTTAGTCACGATGATTGATGAGACTTGGAACATTTAGGCCCTTTTTCAGGCACGGGTAATTTTATGGGTTTCCGATATGAACTACTGACTTTCCCCTTTACATTTACGCGCTTTGATTATTGGTATACAGGATGTACGCGAAATTTTTCCTTTCTTGGAGCACAGTATGAATCTCGTGTTAGTTTACCAAGAGGTCTTGTAAAATTAAACTGTTTTTCACATAACTGTTATGCATGTATTGTGTTCGGTTTTGTTCTTTGTATCTATGTTTGTTGTAGCGTGAGTGGATAAGTGTGTGTTTATGATGATTGTGTTGAGTGAGAAACTGTTTGTTGAGATAAATAAAAAGATAGAGAGAGGGAGTGAGAATTGAGAGCGCGGGAGATAGAGAGAGAGAGAAGTAGAGAGGAGAAGAGTAGAGCGCAGACGAGATGAGTGAAGCGAGAAGAGGAGAGGAGAGAAGAGAGAAGGAGATTGATGAGAGAGAAGAGGAGAGAGGAGAATGAAAGTGAGAGAAGGTGAGAAAGTGAGAGAGAGCGAGAGAGGGCAGGTGAGAGAGGAGAGAGAGATGAGGAGAGAGGAGAAGAGAGATAGAGATAGGAGAGGATGCGGATTGAGAGAGATGATACGGAGAGAGAGAGTAAGAGGAGAGAGGAGAGGGGGGAAGGGGGAGAGAGGGAGAATGATGTGAGTGAGGTGAAAAAGAGACGGAGAGCGCGAGAGGGCGAGGAGAGAGGAGAGAGAGAGAGAGAGAGAGGGGAGAGGAGAGAGAGGGAGAGAGAGTGTGTGAGAGGGTGGATGGAGAGAGAGAGAGATCGAGTTGGCGAGGAAAAGAGAGAGAAGAGATGGAGAGCGAGTGAGAGAGAGGAGAGTAGAGAGACGTGAGAGAGGGAATGAAGAGAGAAAGAAAAAATTGAATAAACGAAAGAGAAAGAAAAAGAGAAAAAAAGGCAACATATATCCTCTTAATGATTACGAATTCATATGCATATTAATTTTTTTTTGCATAGCTGTTTTGCATGTTATTATGTTCGGTTGTGTCTCTTTGTATCATAGGTTTGTTGTTAGCATGAGTAAAATAAGTGTGTTTATGTGTGTGTTGAAGAGCGAAAGTGTATGTAGTAGAGCATGGATAAATAGATGGGAGAGAGGAGAGAGTGAGAGAGAGGAGAGAGAGTGAGAGAGAGAGTGAGAGTAAGCGAGCGGAGCAGGATAGACACAATGATGAATAGAGAGAGAGAGGAGAGCGAAGTAGAGAGAGAGACCAGAAGGTGAGTGAGAGAGGAGAATGATTGAGTGAGTGAGAAAGAGAAGAGCGAGCGTGAGAGGGCGAGAGAGGGAGAGAGAGAGTGAAAGAGAGAGAGAGCGGGATGATTGAGGAGAGAGAGAGAGGAGAGAGAGAGAAGAGAGAGAGAGACAGAAGGCAGAGAGAGGAGAGAGACCTTGAGAGTGAATGCCGCTGCAAGAGCGAGAGGGTGAGCGAGAGCGTGAGATGAGAGAGACGAGAGAGTGAGGACAGAGCGAGAGAGAGGAGGACGGAGAGAGAGAGATGGAGAGAAGAGACGAGAGAGCGAGGAGAGAAGAGAGAGAGAAGAGAGAGAATGAGGAATGACGTGAGAAGGAAGAGAGGAGAGCGGAGAGAGGGCGAGAGTGAGAGAGAGAAGAGGATGAGAGAGAGAGAGAGAGAGAGACGAGAGAGAGAGGAGGAGAGAGAGAGAAGGAGAGAGAGATAGAGAGAGAGAGAAGCGCGAGAGAAAGAAGAGAAAGCGAAAATTGAATAAAAGAAATAGAAAGAAGAAAGGAGAAAAAAACGGAACATAATCCTCAATAGAAAGTATAGAATTCTTGATATATTCATTTACTATGATAACTTGTCCTTGGAGTATAACGATCGAAACACCTTATCTGATATGGCAATGGATAATGCTTGCAAAGCCTCTTTCGAATCTAGTTGCGCGTGGTGCTCCACACAGACAGAAGTCGAGAGATGCGGTTCTACAAAGGTTTAAAATGTGAAGGTACGCTTTTTAAATAACTTCGGGTTTGAATTGCAGCCATATCATAACAGATATGGCGTTAAAATATATTGTATTGTATATATTATGTATATATATGATCTCTCTCTCTCTCTCTCTCTCTCTCCTCTCTCTTCTCTCTTTCTATATATTATTTATATATATATATATTATTATATATATATATATATATAACTGGTTGTGAGGTGCTGATGTGGTAGAGCGTGTGGTTGTGCGTGTGCGTGTGCGGTGTGCGTTGTGAGTCGTGGTTTTGTGCGTGTGGAGTATGTGTGTTATTGTATTTATTAAGTTATATGATGAAAGTCAAGTGTAACTAATTGTAAGATATTATCAAGCAGAATCGTATGTTACATTTTCTTCAGTAGATCACGAACGTTCCTGGGAGTTCCAAAGACCAGTGCTTAAGTTTGCTGTCCTCGAAAAAACTCGACAGAGGAAAAACAAATGTGTAATTTGTATATTTTGAAGCTATCCCTAATTGTAATCATTGTGATACAGAATCACCTTCCAACAAAAAATCTTCATAGAAAATATTAGTATTTGAAAGCTTGCTCATGGAAGCTGCAATATATTATGATAAAAAAAGAAAAAAGAAATGACCTTATCCCCAAGTGAATAGCGTAAAAAAAGAAGCCGTAGCATAAAAACCCCATTAAACATCAATATTGAAATCTTACGTCTGTCTGCGGGTCTCATTAGAAGGGTTGATGACTTATTAAACTCTAATGTTCTATATCAAATACAGAATCTTATGAACCTTCCGGCAAATTCTTAATTCATTTCGCCTATTTTACCGCTTGGGTAGTATTATTTCTGTATATATGAGTTAACTTTTCTATATCTTCTTAGTGTATCTCCTATATACTCAAGGTAGAGGGTCTTGGGATATCAAAATTGTTCTGTGAGATTCTTCCTTTCGGAATTATACTCTGGACCAAGTTAGTGTGACTGTAATAGCATCACACATTATACTGCTAATTGTTCATAGCATATAGGAAAATCAATATGTAGGTAGAAAACTAAAGGCGAACAAATAAACGAAGTGAAAGGGAAGTGAAGAATAGTCTAAGACTAAATGAAGGAAGGAAAGAGAGAAAAATAAAGCGAAAAAGTTGTTAACGTCAGAATATTCTGGTGGATGATGAATGTTTAATTACTCATTTTCCATGACATTTGCAACGCAACAAGGGCAACATTGCGGCATGTGTGAGAAATCAATTAAATTTGTTGGAAAAATAGGCATGCTTGAAATAAGCAATACAGCTAGTTCTTGATATAATCTCATAAACACAGAGCTAAACTAAAAGTAAGTAAATAATCAAAATTCCATTTAATATCATTACCATAAATTAGTAAAGTTATTACATTGCCGTTCATTATATGCATGTATTTTACGAGCCTGAGGTAAATTCGTTTGCGATTGCTATGCTATACCTACGCTGCAATTGTTATGAAAGTTGGATGAATATGCTAATCTGGCTCAGACATCCTTTCCAGTGTGTGTGAAGCTCATGTCTGTTTCTGCTCCCCCAACAAACAAAACAATAAGACCTGCAGATATGACGAACGTTTTAGTTGTATTGATGCGAGATGCGTATAGCACACTCACATCATATTTGAAATCCTAAAAATACATTGCTCGTAGGTTCACCATTCCAGAAATATCGAAATACATTCATAGTTGATCCATGTCAACATGCTGTCAATATCATACTCAGATGAAAAAAATCTGAATTGAGGATTAGGGTGAGACTAACGAAATATTACTGAGAAACGCTTTGTTAAATCATTTTTTATTAATTACATTATTAAAAATGGATATAGTATTCTCTTAAAAGATATATGATTTTCCTTTGATTCGCTCCCTAACGCTGATGGAGAATGAAAAGAAGAAATAGCGGGGTAGATCTGACAGTGCAAACTGAACTAGAGGTTATGTTTGTAAAGTAGGTCGATAGGTCTGTCAGTTGAATTGAAAGTACAAAATTCTAAAGTGCATTAGTTTTTTACAATTCTAGTACTGGTTTTACTCGATTTGTCCATGCTTGCAATGGTTCTTGTTAAAAAGTATTTACTTTTGATAGATAATGTAGTTTGGTGCAAGCATCTCTCTCAATGACTGCGGAAAGCATACAGGTTATAGGAGTGTGACACTACGTCTTGTCTGTAGAAATGATCTTTTTAGTGTTGACCTTTTAGCAGGATTAAAAAATATAATCATTAAGAGCATCAGAAATAACAAGCAAGGAGTCGACTATAGAGCATGAACAGAAAGAAAGAGCATTGAAACAAAATGTGTACTTTCGAGAACCGATTCGGTGAAAGAAATAATTTGCATAATTGTGCAAGTACCTGAATTAGTATTTCACCAGACGACCCAGATTCTCTTTAAATGCGACGAGGAAAAAGCGCTACGGACTAGTATGTGTTTTCTTTAGCGAATAAATAACAAACAAATTTTTTTCAAAATTTTCTTAAACGAAAGAAACAAACCTGCTACAGCATCTCAGATATTGAAGGGTCCGTAAGATGGAATAGACATCGCGTGGAGGATTGGGTCTTCTGCCATGCTTGGGTATGGGATAGATTGGAGTCATTTTTCTTATTAAGAAAATGTGTAATAAATTTGGCTTGATCAATCGTAGCATTATAATACTCACGATTGCGCTCTACATCATATATAACGAAGCACACACGTCACACACGACTGCACACGCACACGCACATAACGTGGTGTGTTGTGTGTGTGTGTGTGTGTGCTCTTGTGTGAGTGAAGGTTGGTCGTGTGTGTGTTGTGTAGTGTGTGTGTGGGTGTGTGTGTGTGTGTGTGTGTGTGTGTGTGTGTGTGTGTGGCTGTGTGTGGTAGACGAGTATATAGTAGCTCACGGCGGAAAACAGATTAGCGAACGAATAGAAGTTTGTCGTTATATATACTTCACGCTCGCGTCAAGGAAAGGGTTAGATCCATATATAAACACAGTGTTTATGTTGTCAGAGTGTGAATTGAGTGTTCTTCATTGCATCGGTTGCATCTAGGGCGTGACTTATTTGGTTCTCAAATAGACACAAATTGTATGCTTAGTGCAAGATAAACTTATTCGGTGCATGACTCCTCACCCGCCCACTATCACTCGTGGCAGGTCGCACGGTTCCATCCGAGTACGGCGGTCCGCCTGATTCACCGAACAATAGTGAGCAGGATGGATTTTGGCTAATTGTCTGAAAATGCATAAAATTTTCGGGCAAAGATACGCCATCAACCCCGCCGGGGAATTCAAGCCTAAACACGAGGGGGGAGTTATGACCTTGTCCTAAATCATAGTATTATCAAAATATAATTGGTATTGTTATCATCATTATTACATTGATTTCATCTCCCTGTCACTTAATTCACCTCAGAAGAAAAACTTATCATCTACGATTGCCCAGCGACACGCAGATCCGCTGTCCAGACCTGAATCAGCAGTGCAACGCTGAGTGGTCGTTCCTGCGTGCAAACCTATGGGGGGGGGGGGGACGACGAAACAGATTCATTCGAGAAATGGGGTCTCTGCTCTTGAGGGCATGAGAACTGCTTCCTGTTCTTTATTCTATCAAAGTGAAATGATGGGGAAACTACCACAGTATAACGTGTGTTACTGCTGTGTGACTTACTCTATCTTCAAATAACCCGAATGCTATTAGCCTAAAAATTTACAAAAAGGCATCATCACCATAATTCTTTATCTTTAGTGTTCCTGCAACTACAAATGATATTCCATTTGATTATCCACTTTTAGGGGTGCAATAGTAAATTCTATATGTGACTCGAGAACACTATTGAAACTCAGTTTTTTTTTTTTTTTATTTTTTTTTTTTTTATTTTTTTTTTTTTTTGTTTTTTTTTCTTCTCTTTTTTTTTGAAATGCTACATTTTTTATTCTTTTAGTTTGAAGTCAAAATATGTATGTATATATATCATCATCTTCATCTTCACATCAGCCTGTATCATTCCACTGCCACAATATCGGTTGAGGCCTCTCTCAATCTTTTTCCAGTCATTCCGTTAGCTGTGTAGTCTTGATTCCAGTTTTTTAAGCCATGCGAATTTCACATATT
The DNA here is from genome assembly GCF_977035675.1 of Penaeus japonicus. NCBI lineage: Eukaryota > Metazoa > Arthropoda > Malacostraca > Decapoda > Penaeidae > Penaeus > Penaeus japonicus. The sequence goes on along the minus strand of NW_028234427.1, from coordinate 39,247,771 downwards.
TACTATATATATTTATAAACAACTAATGTTTTTTTTTAAAATTTTAAATCATCAACCTAATTTCCATCCCTGGGTCTCTTTGTGTCTGTTAGTTTTCTTTGTCAGCCTGTTGTCCTGTCTTCGATATATATGACGAAATCCACTGCCACCAACTTTTTGTTCTTTAAGATATTTCAAGTATATCCCCTATGATTTGTCTATCCTCAAAACCATGTTGCTTTTTTTCTGTTTCTTAGTCTAACTCCTAACCGTGAACTTTTTTTCATTCTCTCGTTGAGCACTTACTAGATTTCCCCTCAAAGTAATTTGGTTGTAGTCCATGTTTCTGATCCATATGTTATGACTGGGAGGACACCTTGGTTAAAAAGCCCTTAGAACATAATGACACGAGAAACCTCAATAATATATTATTACTTCTAGTACCTCGCCCTGTTACTTTTCAATCTGGACTTCGACTGTTGAAACAGTTTTTTTTTTTTTTTTTTTTTCCTGTTCACAAAACTCGGAATTTAAGGCTCAACACACGCTTCGGATTGCATAAGTGTTCCTCCCTTATTTTTTAATACCTTATTCCTCTTCTAATCCTAGCTTCTTGAGATATTTCCTCTAGCAAGAGTGTAGACAAACTTTGGTGTTTACTCTACTCCATGTGTTAACGAATTGCATCTAGTACTGTCGCTATGTGTTTTTCTATCGAGTGCGAATGTCTTTTCATAATCTACTACACGCATGTCAAACACAGAGAGCTTACCTATAATGCGTTTGTTTTCTCTCTTATTTGGGTTAGTGTGTGGATATGGTCTGTCGTTTTGAGAATCCGCTGCGGAGGCCTTCCTGTTCCCTGGGTGTATGTTTTTGGATGAATCTAATGGACCGGGGATGAGGGGTAGTGAATGGTTTTTGTTAACAATGATTAATGTAGATTACTGAAATCAATGGCGGCTTATGTAGGGAGTGTCGATAATTCTTTAGTCATAATAAAATTTGTAGCCCCTCTATTTACATGTAATTAAAATCATTATTGCGTTTTTTTTTATTCCCAGAGGAATTTCAGAGTTTTACTGTCGCTTTTTAGACATTTGTTGAAAATATTGGCTAGTTTTACTGCCTTATCTCATCCTGCATCTTGAATAAAATCTATACTAGTACCAAGATTCTTTTTCTCCTTTGTGTTTTTCTCTTTTTATGCCATACCTTTTAGTACCCCGTAATTTATTTTCTCTAACCGAAATGTTTTGGATACGTCTCGGACCACGACAAATTGTTGTGTTTGCCGTCCCGTGTTCGTGGTTGATCGTATAAGTCAGCTTTAGTAAGAAAAGGTAAAGTGGTCTCCTACTAATTTGATATATTCATATTCATCTGTTTTTGTTTCTCGTGAAAGTTTACTGAACTTTTGCCTTTTCGTCTTTAACAGCGACATTTTTGAAAATGCATGCAGCCTATTCCCCTCCCTTCCCTCTACACACACACACACACACACAACCACATAACACACACAGTAACCAGGGAGACACGATAGGAACGCGCGCGCCGCAGGCCGCGAGCTGATGTGGATCAATGTTACAAATGACACACAATGCACAAAGCTAACATCATCAACAACAACTACCTTCCTTGATGCCTTATTTCCGATATACAATGAGAGATGAGATGAAAAAGCCGCTCATCCCCCTCCTCTCTCTCCCGCTCCTATTATTACCGTCATTAAGTTGGTCGATCCTTTTGGTTTTATGTTTATGTCGAGATCTTCGAGAACCTGAGTATCTTTTCGGGTCTAAAAAATCTCGAATATTTTTTGCACCGCGTCTGCTTCAGGGAGCGAGCGATCTGGATGTCGCCAGAGTAACTCGGAGGAGGCTCCATCGTTTGCGTGAAGAGAGAGCCATTGTCGGTGGGAACTGGGAAATCAATATTTAAGAGGGGATGTGGTCGGCATTACGCCAACCTACTGGCCCTAATTGTATCGTGTTCATCTTTGAATAGAGGCATGTTTGAGCTTGTATTAAGAAGATTTTGCATCTCTCGATCTAGCTCACTACCTACAACGGTCTACCTCCAGTGAGAAATGGGCATTCCTTTTAATACACAATGCGACACGCCCGTGCCCGCAAATCACGCATGTACACATGCATGTATGCTACTTCCATAACATATGTTATGATGTCTATATAGATTGCGCCTATGCATAAGTCAGTAATAGACATATATATGTAATATAGCACATAACTCCCAAGCAATGTGCACGTATACAGATACACTGTCTGTATCTCGTGGCTTGTGCTTTCTACAGCGCATATGAATACACAATGTATCGTTCGTGACGTGTTTTTTACATTTGTAGTAGGGGGGCACTTGTTGGCACTGATTTTTCTCTTCGACAACCCCTTTTTT
>NW_028234427.1:39227566-39237777 GCF_977035675.1 Penaeus japonicus | reverse complement strand
CCCCTCACCCTCTCTCATTATATTTCTCTTTCATTCTCTCTCTCTCTTCCGGTTAGTCCTAGAGGGAGGGAGGGAGAGAGAAGTAGAAAGGGAGAAGATTCTCTCTCATTTTGTCCCTCTCTTTATTTTTTTCTTTCTCTCAATCTCTCTCTCTCCCACTTTCTTTCCTTTTATCTGTTTCTCTATTTCATTCTCTCTCTCTTTCATTCTCTCCCTTTTATTCTCTCTCTCTCTCTCTCTTTACTGAATACTTTTATCAAATCCGAATAAAGTTAAAGGTATCGTTTTATTACGAATAGAAAGATGGTTGCGAATCTTGACCTCTCCTATCCTCTTCTTCTGAGTTTAATAATCCATGAAGCCGACGAACAGAAGAAGGCAGGAAATGTAGTTATATATTGATGGTTATGATGTTGATAATTATAAATATCTACATTCTCCAAAAGCCAGAATCATGCATAGGATTTTACAAGTCGACGATAATTGATTTATTTAACCTATTCAAACTTCTCATTTAATCACCAATAAAGTACGGAAGATTGATTATTTTATCGTTCTAATATATTGCTTGTAATAACTAATGAGTTTTCTTATATGCCCCTTTTATTTTTTTTTTTTTTAACAATTTTCTTTGATTTTTCCTAGATATGCAAATTCTCACCCAAGTTGCCTCACCCTTTTTTATTGATTTTTAATGGGTTAAAAATGAATTTCTGCTCGAAATTAATGTTAAATGAATGCAAAACAACCACCCAATCGGACCAACCAGAACCTCATACAGATCTGAAGTGAAGTTTGACTATCGTTAATAAGTGAAATTTAAAAATATTTAAGTTAATTGCTCTATGAAAGAGAGAGAGAGAGAGAGAGAGAGAGAGAGAGAGAGAGCAAGTATAATCATTCAGGTTAGTTGCATTCTCGTTAATAAGGATATCAAATGAATCATCTTATGCTAAACAGGCATTGGCTAGAGTTTTTATATATAATTTTTAACATTTTTGAATATGGAATCGTGGACAAATTGAATATCTCGCAAGTTTACCAGCAATTACTAATTCTACTCGAGGAATAAATTAGTGAAATAACGATAAAAGACAAATCAGTAAATTGCCTTCAGAAAACACACACACACAGCACACACACACACACGAATATATCACGCACACACACACACACACACTCAACACCAACACAACACACACACACGCACACACAACACCACACACGCACACACACACAGCGACACACACACACATCGCACACAACACACACACTACTACACAAAGATCGTATTCTTATCACAAAAAGTTAAAGTTGTCTTCTTTGTATGAGTAATAAATGATTTCCAAAACTTCTCTTTCGCTCTTTAATTCACTCTTTCTTTCTTCTCCATACTATTGATAAAAGTGAACAATGAACAGACCTGACACAAAATGGGCAGGAAATGTAGTTGTATATTGAATAATTATAATAACTAGAAATAATACGAAAAGACTTTTTTGCAAGTCGTCAGTTATAAAGTTTTTTTTGATATATACGGTAATCTTTTAAGAAACTTTACATTTTCATACGATTCCTTTTTAAAAGAAAAAAGATTAAGCTTATTTTTTTATTTATCTAATTAAACCAGCTTAAAATCTCTAATGATTGATTTGTATTCCTCTCCTCTGCATTTCCCCTCTCACCCCCGTTTTTTCACAATAGACATATATTAAATGCAAAAATAACATTTTTTTCTGTTATTTTGCTTGTGAGTATATATATATATGTATATAAAGTATATATATACTATATATATAATATATATATATACTATATAATATATCTCCTATATACATATATATAAATATATATATATATTAATATATATATATAATATATAGTATATATAATAGTTAGTATATAAATAGATATATATATGATATATATATATATATATATATAATATATAATAAATAATATATATAAGGTAAGTATACATATATGTATAGATATATATACAAAATATATATATATATATATAATATATATATATAGTATAATAGTATATATATATATATATATTAAAATATATGTATATCATACGTATACATATACACAAACACACAAGCCACAACACACACACACACACACAACACACACCCCCCAAACAAAACACACATCACACACTAACACACACACACACATATATATATAATATATATATATATATAAACAATATATATAAATATATTAAAAATATATATATAAATATATTAATTTATATATATAACATAATATATATATATATATATATATAGATATATATATATATATATATATATAATATATATATAGTTATGTATATATAGTGCATATATATATAGTATATATATATAGTATATATAATTATATTAATCATATATATATATATATATATATATATATATAACTATATATAGATACATACACAACAAATATTACATACAATATATATATAGACAATAACTAATAGTAATGCTAATGAAGATTATAATGATAAATGGAATAAACTATGATATACTATATGTACACGCACACGCACACATTTATTCATTTTATTTTATAGACATTACAAATATTTGATATGAGTAATTTGATCTGAAGTCTTTCTGCTCCAAATTGAAGTTAAATGAGTGCAAAACTACTACCCAATCAGACTTTATTTTATCAATTTTTTTTCAGATTTTATCAATCCAAAGCAATTCTAACATATACACATACACACACGCAAATATATATATATATATATATATATATATATATATATATATATATATATATATATATATGTGTGTGTGTGTGTGTGTGTGTGTGTGTGTGTGTGTGTGTGTGTGTGTGTGTGTGTGTGTGTGTGTGTGTGTGTGTGTGTGTGTGTGTTGTTGTTGTTGTTGTTGTTGTTGTTGTTGTTGGTAACGTTTATTTGCAATTCTGGAGATTCCTACACGAGATCTGGAAGCAAATGTTGTTATTTTTTAACTATCAAATTCTTTCTTCCAAATGTAATCAATGAGAGTGATTACAGAAAAAGTCTCGAGGAAAACTGTCATAAAATCTGAATGATAAAGTTAAATGTATCTTTTTATTATGAATATAAAATTACTGGCAAAGCTTCTCTTCGCTCTTGAATTCCCTTCTTTTCCCTATTGATGGGAAAATCATTAAGGACCAACATAGAGGCATCGAGTGGCGTAAAATGCACTTGCAATGCTGTATGGTTATAATGACTCCTATAGATAAGAATAATGCATATGAGTTTGCAAGTCGTCAGTAATAAAGTATTAATTTTAATACAGACAAATTCATGTGTACGTGTCGGTTTCTGTACTTGTATTTTTTCAGTGTGAATTTTCGATTAAAAAATAATAATAAGTAATAAATAAATTGAAAGTGAGAGTCAAAAGTCCCTCGTGGAAAGTTTCTTCAATCAATTATCATATTTTATTATTAATTATAAATCTTTATAATTCTATACAGATTTTATAAGATTTTTTTATCTATCGTTTAAATTTCTTCAATTGCAGTTTTATCGGATTGCAAATATGATTCAGGTTATTTATATTATTTTCATCATTCATTATTATCATATTATATATTCATATTATCATTTTTAATATTATCATCATTGTTATCATCATTATTGTTATTGTATATATTTTTTTTTTCTGCTCGAAATTGTTGTTAAATAAGCGCAAAACAACCAGCCAATCGGACCAACCAGAACCTCATACAGATTTGAACCTACTCATAATCCGAGGCCTGTGCTGCCTTCCCTGCGTGACTTGAGCTGCGCGACTCGGGAATGACCTTTGACCTCGAGTGGGGGACGTTGAATTCCTCCGAAGAGAACGCTCGTGAACCGCACAACCGAACACGAGACAAGTGCCAAGGGCACCTGTTAACTTTTCCCGAGGAAAGATTTTTCTGGTCTCGAACCCGGGAACCTCCGACGCTGGAACCAACCTAATGAGAGTTAGACGCTTTGTCGACTGTACCACCGAGATCTAATAAGGAAGGCGAAAATCGGCCCTTTATATATCTCCAAGTCTTTTGTTGTAGTCTTTTTATCACTTTTACCTAAACAAGTATTAGTTATTATGGTTATCCAAGCATTGGAAAATAACATTATCATTATCTGCAATTCCCTTTTACGTATATGCTTCGTCGGCAGGAGATCATCAGTAAAATTTCTATACATCCATATATTTTCTTAATCTAAAATTAGGGTTATATGTCTGAATTCAAAATAAATATTTTTACATAATTCTATAAGTTATCTTTTAATAAAGTATATATATGTAACTCCGCTGAAGAGAATTTAGATGAATTATTAATCGCTCAAATTAATCATCCATGTTATTTATAATATGTGTTAAAGAGACTCTTTTTTTTCGTTCCTTGTTAGATTAATATGATCAATTAGATTACAGTTACACCAAAGGACATGTTGGAGATAACTGTAAAGACAAAGTCAGAGAGAACACGGAATTTTAAAATAAATGCTGTAAAATACTCATTTTTATTGTTATCATAAACAATATCTCTGCCGGTTTTCTCTCTTCGTTCTTTTCTGTGTCTACGCTGGATTTTTTTCCCTTTTTTCCCCATCTTCTGACTGTTTTACCTCCATTATCTCATTATCTTTCTCTTTCATTCTCTCTTTATCTCTTCCGGTTAGTCTTCATTTGTCTGTTGTTTAAATTTCTTCATTCATTCATCTTATTTCAATAGAAGCAAAAAATTGTAAATGACGATAATAGACGATTTTTTTATGAATTGGGTAAATTGTTTCGTGAAAGACTACAAACACACACACACGCACATACACACACACGCACACACACACACACACGCACACACACACGCACACACACACACACACAAGATCACATCCTTGGCCACATTTTATGAGTAAAAACATGATTCCAAAACTGATGTTTGCTTTCATTCTCTCTCTCTCTCTCTCTCTCTCTCTCTCTCTCTCTCTCTCTCTCTCTTTCTTCCATAAGCTAATAAAAATTGAGCAACGAACAGAGAGACACAAGATGGCAAGAAATGTATATATAAAATCATGGTTATAATAACTCTATAAATATCTGTTCTCTCCACAAGCCAGAATAATACATGAGGTTTTGCAAGTCGTCAGTAATGGAGTGTTAATATTTACGGTTATTTTGACATTTCCAAAGATTTTCGTGTTTTTTCATAATTTTTAAAGCAAAAGACTATACTTGAGTCTCATTGAGTCACCTGTGAAACCAATTTCAAACATACACAATGACAAAATAGTATTAAAAAATGCTCTACTCAATTCTTAATTGGTGTATGACTATTTGAAATTACTTCTCTTCATTGATCTACTAAAGATAACGAATGAAAAAAATAGGTATAGAGAGAAAGAGAGAGAAAAAAAAGTAGGCATAAAAGATAGTTATGCCTTAATTTATTCTATGGAGAGATATAATGGCACGACTTCCCTCTGCATTCCATTATCGTCGTTATGTAAATATATTCATTTCCTCTTCTATTTCAGTTTGTGATGTATTTCTTATCATTTATATTTGCTGTAACTCTGACGATGTCCAGAGGCGATACTTGACTGTGCTTTCGTTTCACTTGTTGCTTCGCATCTTTTACATAACACTGTCTTTATTTCATGATTTCCCTAATACGCTTTTCATTCTCTCTCTCTCTCTCTCTTTCATCCGTTCTCTCTCATTCCATTTCTTGCATCTTCTCTCTGTCTTCTCTGTTTCTCTCTCATTCCATTTCTTGCATCTTCTCTCTGTCTTCTCTGTTTCTCTCTCCTTCCATTTCTTCCATCTTCTCTCTGTCTTCTCTGTTTCTCTCTCATTCCATTTCTTCCATCTTCTCTCTGTCTTCTCTGTTTCTCTCTCATTCCATTTCTTCTATCTTCTCTCTGTCTTCTCTGTTTCTCTCTCATTCCATTTCTTCCATCTTCTCTGTTTCTCTCTCATTCCATTTCTTGCATCTTCTCTCTGTCTTCTCTGTTTCTCTCTCATTCCATTTCTTCCATCTTCTCTCTGTCTTCTCTGTTTCTCTCTCATTCCATTTCTTCCATCTTCTCTCTGTCTATTCTGTTTCTCTCTCATTCCATTTCTTCCATCTTCTCTGTTTCTCTCTCATTCCATTTCTTCCATCTTCTCTGTTTCTCTCTCATTCCATTTCTTCCATCTTCTCTGTTTCTCTCTACTTCATTATCTCTCTCTTTAATTCTCTCTCTCTCTCTCCCTTGAACTAACAACTGATTCGGGTAAACTGAAAAGGTGTTTTGTATATATTTCTTTCTTCTCTTCTTCTCCTCATCTTCTTTGTGTTGCTTATGCAATTATAGAACAACATGCATTGAAAAATGATCGATCAATATATATTTTTGTTGTTGATAACGTTTATTTGGGTATCTGGAGGTTCCAGAAGCTGCATAATAAGTCCAGGAGATCTGCAGATAAATGCTGTTTTTTTTTAATGACTTAATTGCTTCCAAATATAATCAATGAAAGAGATATAGTGAAAAAAAAGTCTCCAGGAATATATATATATATCTATATATATATATCTATATCTATATATATATATATATATATATATATATATATATATAAAATCGAAATGACAGTTAAAGGTATAATTTTATTATGAATATAAAGGGATTGCAAAACTTAGCTCTTGCATTGTCTTTCTCTTTCCTATAAATTGATAATGAGTAAGCGACGAACAGAGAGACACGAGGTGGCGAAAATGCAGTTCCATGTTGATAATTATAATGGCTATAAATATAAGCGTTTTGCAACTTCTTGATGGTTATATAGAGATAATCATGATGATAACAATAAACCTGTAAAATACTCACCATCATCTTTATTACTATCATAAACAATAAATAAGTATAACTTATATATAAACTTATATCTATTATATATAACTTATATAAATATCATAAATAAACTATATAAACTTTCTCCACAAGCCAAAATCACTGAAAAGATTGTACAAGTGATCAGTAATAAACTATAATAAAAACCAAACAAATAATTTGTATGTTACGAAATATTTTTATTTTGCTATAATACTTGGAACAAATATTTTTATTTATTTATATATATATATTTATATTCCTCTTATTTATTATTCTTATTTTCTACTCTTATTTATTATATTCTTATTTTTATATATTCCGTGCTCTTCACAATAACTTCATTACGCTTCCAAACGGACAATTTATATTATGCTTTTCCTTGTATTCTATTTTATGATTTTCCTTGCTGATTTTTGAAAACCTAGATTTGCTATTGTTTAAAATCAAATTAATAAAAATGAAGGAGGAAAAAGTCTCGAGGAATGTTTCAAATAATCTGAATAACCTAATTCTTTAAAATTGATCGTAAATGCCTAGAAAACAACCAGCCAATCGGACCAACCAGAACCTCATACAGATTTGAACCCACTCATAATCCGAGGCCTGTGCTGCCTTCCCTGCGTGACTGCCGACCGGAATGACCTTTGACCTCGAGTGGGGGACGTTATCTCCGAAGAGAACGCTCGTGAACCGCCAAACACGAGCAAGTGCCAAGGGCACCTGTTAACTTTTCCCGAGGAAAGATTTTTCTAGTCTCGAACCCGGGAACCTCCGACGCTGGAACCAACCTAATGAGAGTTAGACGCTTTGTCGACTGTACCACCGAGATCTAATTAAGGAAGGCGAAATTTGGGCATTATATATCTCCAAGTCTTTTATGATTGATATTTTGTCACTTTTACCTAAACAAGTATTAGTTATTATGGTTATCCAAGCATTGGAAAATAACATTTTCATTATCTGCAATTCCCTTTTACGTATATGCTTCGTCGGCAGGAGATCAGCAGTAAAATTTCTATACATCCATATATTTTTTTAAACTAAAATTAAGTTTACGTCTGAATTCAAAATTAATATTTTTACATAATTCTGTACGTTATCTATTAATAAAGTATATATATGTAATTCCGCTGAAGAGAATTTAGATGAATTATTAATCTCTCAAATTAATCCTCCATGTTATTTATAATGTGATTGTGTTAAAGAGAACTTTTTTTTTCGTTCCTAATTAGAGTAATATAATCACTTATATTACAGTTACACCAAAGGACATGTTGGAAAAAACTGTAAAAACAAAGTCAGAGAGAAAACGGAATAAGAAAAATACTGTAAAATACTCATTTTTATTGTTATCATAAACAATATCTCTGCCGGTTTTCTCTCTTCGTTCTTTTCTGTGTCTACGCAGGAATTTTTTTCCTTTTTTCCCCTCTTCTGACTGTTTTACCTCCATTATCTCATTATCTTTCTCTTTCATTCTCTCTTTCTCTCTTCCGGTTAGTCTTAGAAGGAGGGAGGGAGAGAGGTAGAATGGGAGAAGATTCTCTCTCATTATCTATCGCTCTCTTTATTTATTTATTTTTCATTCAGTCTCTCTCTCTCATTCTCTTTCATTCTGTCTCTTTCTCTATTCCATTTTCTCTTTCTCGTTCCCTTTCTCTTTCTCGTTCCCTTTCTCTTTCTTTCATCTTTTCTCTCTCTTCTTTTCTCTCATTCTCTCTATTTTATTATCTCTCTCTCTCTCTCCTCTTTCTCTCACTGTCTTTCCCTTGAACTAATAACTGATTGTGTAAACAGTGAAAAGATGTTTTGTATATCTTTTCTTTATTTAGAATAACATGCATTAAGCTATCATTAATCCATAGTCCATTCTAACATACAGAGAGAGATTTCTTTTCTTTTCTTTTTTCTTTTTTGTAACGTTTATTTGCATATTTGGAGATTCTTATAGGTTGCTTGATGACAGTCCAGGAGATCTGCAGACAAATGTTGTCATTTGCTAACTATCTAATTGTTTCCAAAAATAATCAATAAATACCAAATATAAGTAATTATGGTTATCGTAGCATTGATAAATAACATTTTCATTATCTAGAATTCCTTTATACGTATATCCATTCTTGACAAGAGATCAGCAGTTTATTTGTATATATATATATATATCATAATTTAACTTTTGAAGTATCTAAACATGCAATTACGTTAAAGAAACGTAACTGTTAATCACTCAAATTTATCATTAATAAATTACTTATATCGTTATTTTGTTAATTAAAGAGAATTAAAGGCCATAACGGGGAACACTAAGAACAAAGTAAGAGAGAACACGGAATAATAATAATAATAATAAAAATCTATGAAATGTCATGATTTACAGATTTTTTTATCATATACAATATCTTTGCCGGTTTTCTTTCTCTTCTCATTCGTTCTTTTTCTGTCTACGCAGGAATCTGTTTTCCTTCCTTACATTCTTCTAACTGTTTTACCTCCCCCTCTCTCTTTCTCTCATTGTCTTTCTCTTTCCTTCTCTCTTTCTCTGTCTTCCGGTTAGTCCTAGAGGGAGGGAGCGAGGGAGAGAGAGGTAGAAAGGGAGAAGATTCTCTGTCATTCCGTCCCTCTATTTATTTATTTTTTCTTTCTCTCAATCTCTCTCTCTCCCACTTTCATTTTATCTCTTTTTCACTATTTCATTCTCACTCTCTCATTCTTTCCTTCTCTTTTCCATTCTCTCTCTCTCATTGTCTTTCTTTCATTCTCTCCCTTTCATTATCTCTCTCTTTCTCTTTACTGAATACTTTTATAAAATCTGAATGCTGAAGTTAAAAGTAACCTTTTATTACGACTATAAAATGATTGCAAAGCTTCTGTTCGCTCTTGAAATCTCTTTCTCTTCTCTATGAGTCAAGATCAATAAACGACGAACAGTACAAACAAGATGGCAGGAAATGTAGTAATAGTAATAGTTGATAGTTATAATGGTGATAGTAATAAATGTCTACATTCTCCAGAAAAAAAAACCAGAAATAATGCATGCATGGGATTTTACAACTCGGGGGGTCCCCCCCTCGTCAGTAATGAAGTATTAAGTCATTAATTACAGAAGATAATTGGTTTTTTTTTTTTCTAATTTTTCAATTGCTCACCAATAAAGTACGGAAGATAGATTATTTTATCGTTTTAATGTACTGCTTGAAATAACTAATGAGTTTTCTGTGTATTCCCCTCCCCCAGCCTTTCCTCTTTCCGGGGCTTTTTTACAATAACATGTTGTAAATTAATTTACTTTGATTTTTCTTAGTTTAATGTAATTCTT
>NW_028234427.1:39216488-39227466 GCF_977035675.1 Penaeus japonicus | reverse complement strand
TAAGGAAAAAGCCAATTGCGAGAAAAAACCATGCAAACAAAAACAAAAAAAATGCAACGATCCGGAAATGCCTAAAATACACGTTAGAACCATTCTGATAATGAAACGGATTACAGTTAAATGCGCTGATGTTCGTTATATTAAAGGAAAAAGCAATTGAGAAAAAAAAGGTGCAAGAAAAAAAAAAAAATGCACGATTCCTGAAATGCCTAAAATACACTAGAACCATTCTGATAATGACACGGATTACAGTTAAAGGCGCTGATGTTCGTTATATTAAAGAAAAAGCCATTGCGAGAAAAAATGTGCAAACAAAAACAAAAAAAATGCACGATCCTGAAATGCCTAAAATACACGTTAGAACCTTCTATTAATAAAACGAGATTACAGTTAAAATGCGCCTGATCCTTCGTTATATTAAAGAAAAAGCAATTGCGAGAAAAAAGTGCAAAAACAAAAAAAATGCACGATCCTGAAATGCCTAAAATAACCCGTTAGAACCCTCTGATAAGGAAACGGATTACAGTAAATGCGCTGATGGTCTTTATATGAAAAGGAAAAAGCAATTGCCGAGAAAAAAGGTGCAAACATAAAACAATAAAAGCACGATCCTGAAATGCCTAAAATACACGGAGAACCATTCTGATAATAAAACGGATGTCATTAAATGCAGGCTGATGTTCTTATATTAAAGGAAAAAACAATTGCGAGAAAAAAGTGCAAAAAAAAAAAAAATGCACGATCCTGAAATGCCTAAAATACACGTTAGAACCATTCTGAAATGAAACGGATTAATGTTATATCGCTGATGTTCGTTATATTAAGGAAAAAACATGTGAGAAAAAAAAGGTGAAAAAAAAAAAAATGCACGATCCTGAAATGCCTAAAATAACTTAGAACCATTCGATAATGAAACGGATTACAGTTAAAGCGCTGATGTTCGTGATATTAAAGAAACAGCAATTGCGAGAAAAAAGGTGCAAAAAAAAAAAAAATGCACGATCTGAAATGCCTAAAATACACGTTAGAACCTTCTGATAATGATACGGATTACAGTTAAATGCGCTGATGTTCGTTATATTAAAGGAAAAAGCAATTGCGAGAAAAAAGGTGCAAAAACAAAAAAAATGCACGATCCTGTAAGACCTAAAATACAAGTTAGAAACATTCTGCAAATGAAACGGATTACAGTTAAATGCGCTGATGTTCGTTATATTAAAGGAAAAAGCAATTGCGAGAAAAAAGGTGCAGAAAAAAAAAAAATGCACTGATCCTGAAATGCCTAAAATACACGTTAGAACCATTACGGATAATGAAACGGATTACAGTTACATCGCCTGCTGTTCGTTATAATTAACGGAAAAAGCAATTGCGAGAAAAAATCTGCAAACCCAAACGAAAAGAAAATGCACGATCCTGAAATGCCTAAAAGACATCTTAGAACCATTCGAATAATGAAACGGATTACAGTTAAATGCGCTTGATGTTTCGTATATAAAGGAAAAAGCAATTGCAGAAAAAAGGTGCAAACAAAAAAAATGCACGATCCTGAAATGCCTATAAATACACGTTAGATACATTCTGATAATGAAACGGATTACAGTTAAAATGCGCGATGTTCGTTATATTAAGGTAAAAGCAATTGGCAAAAAAAGGTGCCAACAAAAACAAAACAAAAAATGCACGATCCAGAAAATTGCCTAAATTACAACTATAGAACCATTCTGATAATGAAACGATTACGTTTAAATGCGCTGATGTGCGTATATTTTAAAGGAAAAAAGGAATTGCGAGAAAAAAAAGGAGGCAAACAGTAAAACAAAAACAATGCACGATCTGAAATGCCGAAAATACCCTTAGAAACCATTCTGATAATGAAACGGATTACAGTAAATTGCGCTGATTTTCGTATATTAAAGGAAAAAGCAATTGCGAGAAAAAAGGTGCAAACAAAAAAAATGCACGATCCCGGAAATCTAAACTACTCGTTAGAACCATTCTGATAATGAGAACGGAATTACATTAAATGGCGCTTGATGTCTTTTATATTAAAGGAAAAAGCAATAGCGAGAAAAAAGTGCAAACAAAAACAAAAATGCACGATCCTGAAATGCCTAAAATACCCGTTAGAAACCATTCGATAATGAAACGGATTACAGTTTTAATGCGCTGAAGTTCGTTATATAAAGGAAAAACAATTGCGAAAACAAGGTGCAAACAAAAAAAAAATGCACGATCCTGAAATGCTAAAATACACGTTAGAACCATTCTGATAATGAAACGGACTACAGTTTAAATGCGGCTTGAAGTTCGTTATCTTAAAGAAAAAGCAATTGCGAGAAAAAAAGGTGCAAAAAAAAAAAAAAATGCACGATCCCTATAATCCTAAAATACACGTTAGAACCCTTCTGATAATAAACGATTACAGTTAAAATGCCGCTGCTGTTCGTTATATTAAAGGAAAAAGGCAATTGCGAGAAAAAAGGTGCAAACAAAACAACAAAAGCACTGATCCTGAAATGCCTAAAATACACGTTAGAACCATTCTGATAATGAAACGGATTACAGTTAATGCGCTGATGTTCGTTATATTAAAGTATAAAGCAATTGCGAGAAAAGAAGGGTGCAACACAAAAAAAATGCACATCCTGAAAGTGCCTATATACACGTTAGAACCATTCTGATAATGAAACGGAGACAGTTAAATGCGCTGATGTTCGTTATATTAAAGAAAAAGCAATTGCGAGAAAAAATGGTGCAAACCAAAAAAAAAATGCACGATCCTGAAATGCCTATAAATACACGTTAGGAACCATTCAGAAGAAATAAACGGATTACAGTTAAATGCGCTGATGTTCGTTTTAGATTAAAGCAAAAAGCAATTGCGAGAATAAAGGTGCAAACAAAAAAAAATGCACGATCCTGAATGCTAAAATACACGTTAGAACCATTCTGATAATGAAACGATTACAGTTAAATGCGCTGATGTTCGTTATAGAAAGGAAAATCAATTGCGAAAAAAAGGTGCAAAAAAAAAAAAAATGACGATCCTGAATGCCTAAAAAACACGTTAGAACCATTCTGATCATGTAACGATGTACAGTAAAGGCGCGATGTTCGTTATATTAAAGGAAAAAGCAATTGCGAGAAAAAAAGGTGCAAGCAATAAAAAAAAAAATCAAACGATCCGAAATGCCTAAAATCCACGTTAGAACCATTCTATAATGAAACGGATTACATATAAATGCGCTGATGTTCCGTTATATAAAGGAAAAAGCAATTCGAGAAAAAAAGGTGGCAAACAAAAAAAAAAAGGCACGATCCGAAAATGCCAAAAATTACACTTAGAATCCGTCGATAATGAAACGGATTACAGTTAAATGCGCTGATGTTCGTTATATTAAAGGAAAAAGCAATTGCAGAAAAAACGTGGCAAAAAAAAAAAAAATGCACGATTCCTGAAATGCCAAAATACACGCTAGAACCATTCTGATAATGAAACGGAATTACAGAGTTAAATGCGCTGATGTGTCGTTATATTAAAGAAAAAGCAAGTTGCGAAAAAAAGGTGCAAAAAAAAAAAAAACTGCACGATCCTGAAAGGCCTAAAATACACGTTAGAACCATTCTGATAAGAAACGGATTACAGTTAAATGCCTGATGTTCGTTATATTAAAGGAAAAAGCAATTGCGAAAAAATGATGCAAACAAAAACAAAAAAAATGCACGAGCCTGAAAGTCCTAAAATACACGTTAGAACCAGTCTATAATGAAACGGATTACAGTTCAATGCGCTGATGTCGTTATAATAAAGGAAAAAGCAATGCGAGAATAAAGGTGGCAAACCAAAAAAAAAATGCACGATCCTGAAATGCTAAAATACACGTTAAACCTTTCTGATAATGAAACGGATTAGTTAAATGCGCTGATGTTCGTTATATTAAAGGAAAAACAATTGCGAAAAAAAGATGCAAACAAAAACAAAAAAAATGCACGATCCGGAAATGCCTAAAAAACACGTTAGAACCATCTGATAATGAATCGATTTACAGTTCAATGCGCTGATGTTCGTATATTCAAGAATAAAGCAATTGCGAAGAAAAAAGGTGCAAACAAAAAAAAATGCACGATCCGAAAGGCTAAAATAAACACGATAGAACCATTCTGATAATGAAACGGATTATAGTTCAAATCCTGATTTCGTAAAATTAAAGGAAAAAACAATTGCGAGAAAAAAGTTGGCAAACAAAAAAAAATGCACGAATCCTGAAATGCCTAATCAACGTTAGCACCATTCTGATAATGAAACGGATTACAGTAAATGCGCTATGTTCGTTTAATATTAAAGGAAAAAAGCCAATTGCGAGAAAAAAGGTGCAAACAAAAAAAAAAAATTCACGATCCTAAATGCCTAAAATACACGTTAGAACATTCTGATAATGAAATACGGATACGTTAAATGCGCTGATGTCGTTATATTAAAGAAAAAGCAATTGCGAGAAAAAGGTGCAAACAAAAAAAAATGCAACCGATCCAGAAATGCCTAAAATACACGATAGAAACCATTCAGATAATGACCCTGATTAGGTTATATGCGCTGAAGTTCGTAAATTAAAGAAAAAGCACTTGCGAGAAAAAAGGAGCAAAAAAAAAATGCCGATCCGAAATGCTTAAATCCACGTTTAGAAACCATGTCATAGATAATGAAACGGATTACATTTTAAATGTGGCTGATGTATCGTTATATTAAAGGAAAAAGCAATTGCGAGAAAAAAGGTGCAAACCAAAAAAAATTCACGATCCTGACTGCCCTAAAATACACGTTAGAACCATTCTGATAAAGAAGACGGATTACAGTCAAATGCGCTGATGTACGTTATATTAAAGGAACAACATATCGAGAAAAAAGTGCAAACAAAAACAAAAATGCACGATCCACAAATGCCTAAAATACACGATAGAACCATCCTGATAATGAAATCGATTGCAGTAATTGCGCTGATGTTCTTATACTAAAGGAAAAAGCAATATCGAGAAAAAAAGTGTCAAACACAAAAAAAAAAAAATCAAACGATCCTGAAATGCCTAAAATAACACGTTAGAACCATTCTGATAATGAAAACTGATTTAACAGTTAAATTGCGCGATGTTTGTTATAATAAAGGAAAAACCAATTGCAAGAAAAAGGGGCAAACAAAAAAAAAAAAAATGAAAGATCCTGAAAGCCAAAATACACTTTTAGAACCCTTCTGATAATGAAACGGAATTACAGTTAAATTGCCTGATGTTCGTTATATTAAAGGAAAAAGCAATTGCGAGAAAAAAGGTGCAAACAAAAAAAAAAAAAAAAGCACGATCCTTGAAAAGCCTAAAAAACACTTAGAACCATTCTGATAATGAAACGTATTACAGTTAAATGCGCTGATGTTCGTTAGAATAAATGAAAAAGCAATTGGGGGGCGAGAAAAAAATCTCAAACAAAAACAAAAAAAATGCACGATCCTGAAATGCCTAAAATACACGTTAAACCATACTGATAAATGCAACGGATTACAGCTAAATGCGCTGATCATTCGTTACTATTAAAGGAAAAAGCCAACTTGCGAAAAAAAGATGCAAACAATAACAAAAAAAAATATGCACGATCCTGAAATGCTAAAATACACGTTAGAACCATTCTTATAATGAAACGGTATTACAGTTAAATGCGGTGATGTTCTTATATTAAAGGAAAAAACAATTGCCGAGAAAAAAGTGCAAACAAAAACAAAAAAAATGCACGATCCTAAATGCTAAAATACACGTTAAACCATTCTGATATGAAACGGATTACAGTTAAATGCGCTGATGTTTCGTATATTAAAGGAAAAAGCAATTGCGAGAAAAAAGGTGCAAACAAAAAAAAATGCACGATCCTGAAATGCCAAAAATACACGTAAGAACCATTCCCTGATAATGAAAACGGATTACAGTTCAATGCGCTGATTCGTTTATATAAAGGAAAAAACAATTGCGAGAAAAAAGGTACAAACAAACAAAAAAAAATGCACGATCATGAAATGGGCCCTAAAATACACGTAATACAAACAACCCATCTGATAATGAACCGTATTACAGTTAAATGCCCTGATTTTCGTTGTTTTTTTATTTTAATATTAAAGGAAAAAGCAATTACAGAAAAAAGGTGCCAAACAAAAACAAAAAATGCCACGATCCTGAAATGCTAAAATTACACGTTGAACCATTCTGATAATAAACGGATTACAGTTAAATGCGCTGATGTTCGTTATATTAAAAGGAAATAAGCCATTGCGAGAAAAAAAGGTGGCAAAAAAAAAAAATGCACGATCCTGAAATGCCTAAAATTACACGTTAGAAACCATTCTGATAATGAAAACGGATTACAGTTAAATGTGCTGAAGTTCGTTAAATTAAAGAACAAAGGCAATTGCGAAAAAAAAGCAAAACAAAAAAAAATGCACGACCTTAATGCCTAAAAAACACGTTAAACCAATCTGAAAATGCAACGATTACAGATTAAATGCGCCAGATTTTTTTTGTTATATTAAAAGAAACAAGCAATTGCGAGAAAAAAGGTGCAAAAAAAAAAAAAAAAAAAAATGCACGATCCTGAAATGCCTAAAATACACGTTAAACCATTCTTATAATGAAACGATTACAGTTAAATGCGCTGATGTTCGGTTATAATTAAAAGAAAAAGCATATTGTCGAGAAAAAAAAGGAGCAAACAAAAAAAAAATGCACGATCCAGAAATGCCTAACATACACGTTAGAAGCACCGGGCTTTTGGGGGGTGGGGGCCATTTCTGATAATAAACGGATTACAGTTAAATGCGCTGATCTTCGTTATATTAACGGAAAAAGCAATTGCAGAAAAAAGGTGCCAACAATAACAAAAAAAATGCACTGAGCCTAAATGCCTAAAATACACTAGAACCCTTCGATAATAAACTGATACGTTAAATGCGTGATGTTCGTTATATTAAAGTGAAAAAGCAATTGCGAGAAAAAAGGTGCAAACAAAAACAAAAAAAAAATGCCGATCCTGAAATGGCCTAACAAATACACGTTTTAGAACCATTCTGATAATGAAACGGATTACAGTTAAATGCGGCTGATGTTTCGTATATTATAGGAAAAAGCAATTTCGAGAAAAAAGGTGCAAACAAAAAAAAATGCACGATCCTGAATGCCTAAAATACACGTTAGAACCATTCTGCTAATGAACGGATACAGTTAAATGCGCTGATCCTTCGTATATTAAAGAAAAAACCAATTGCGAGAAAAAAGTACAAACAAACAAAAAAAATGCACGATCCTTGAAAGCCTAAAATACACGTTAGAACAATTCTGATAATGAAACGGATTACAGTTAAATGCGCTGATTTTCGTTATATTAACGGAAAAAGCAATTGCAGAAAAAAGGTGCCAACAATAACAAAAAAAATGCACTGAGCCTAAATGCCTAAAAATACACTAGAACCCTTCGATAATAAACTGATACGTTAAATGCGTGATGTTCGTTATATTAAAGTGAAAAAGCAATTGCGAGAAAAAAGGTGCAAAACAAAACAAAAAAAAAATGCCGATCCTGAAATGGCCTAACAAATACACGTTTAGAACCATTCTGATAATGAAACGGATTACAGTTAAATGCGGCTGATGTTTCGTATATTATAGGAAAAAGCAATTTCGAGAAAAAAGGTGCAAACAAAAAAAAATGCACGATCCTGAATGCCTAAAATACACGTTAGAACCATTCTGCTAATGAACGGATACAGTTAAATGCGCTGATCCTTCGTATATTAAAGAAAAAACCAATTGCGAGAAAAAAGTACAAACAAACAAAAAAAATGCACGATCCTTGAAAGCCTAAAATACACGTTAGAACAATTCTGAATAATGAAACGGATTACAGTTAAATGCGCTGATTTTCGTTAAGTAAAAAAGAAAAAGCAATTACGAGAAAAAGGTGCAAACAAAAACAAAAAATATGCAACGATCCTGAAATGCCTAAAATACACGTTAGAAAACCATTCCTGATTAAATGAAAACGATTACAGTTAAAATGCGCTTATGTTCGTTATATTAAAGGAAAAAGCAATTGCGGAAAAAAGGTGCAAACAAAAAAAATGCACGAATCCTGAAATGCCTAAAATACACGTTAGAACCATGCTGATAATTAAACGGATTACAGTTAAATGTGCTGATGTTCGTTATATAAAAGAAAAAGCAATTGCGAGAAAAAAAAAAGGGCCAAACAAAAAAAAATGCCACGATCCTGAAATGCCGAAAATACACGTTAGAACCATCGATAATGAACGGATTACAAGTTAAATGCCTGATGTTCGTTATATTAAAAAAAAAAGCAATTGCGAGAAAAATGGTGCAAACAAAAAAAAAAAAATGCACGATTCCTGAAATGCCTAAAAATTAACGTTAGAACCATTCTGAAAATGAAACGGATTACAGTTAATGCGCTGATGTTCGTTATAATAAAAGAAAAAGCAATTGCGAGAAAAAAAGTGCAACAAAAAAAAATGCACGATCCTGAAATGGCCAAAAATACACGTAGAACATTCTGATAATGAAAAGTAACGGATTACAGGTTAAATGCGCTATGTTCTTATATTAAAGGAAAAAGCAATTACGAAAAAAAGGTGCAAACAAAAACAAAAAAATGCACATCCTGAAATGCCTAAAAATACACTTTAGAACATTCCGATCCTGAAACGGATTACAGATTAAATGCGCTGATGTTCGTTATATTAAAGGAAAAAGATTTGCGAGAAAAAAAAGGTGAAAACAAAAAAACAATGCACGGAATCCTGAAATGCCTAAAATAACACAGATAGAACCATTCTCATAATGAAACGCATTACAGTTAAATGCACTGATTTCGTTATATTAAAGGAAAAAGCAATGCGAGAAAAAAGAGTGCAAACCAAAAAAAAAAATGCACGATCCTGAAGTACCTAAATACACGTTAGAACCATTCTGATAATGAAAAACGGATTACAAGTTAAATTGCGCTGATGTTTCCGTTTTCTATAAAGGAAAAAGCAATTGCGAGAAAAAAGGTGCAAAAACGATTAACAGTTAAATGCCGGATGTTCGTTATATCAAAGAAAAAGCAATTGCAGAAAAAGGTGCAAACAAAAAAAATAAACAAAAATGCTCGATCCTGAAATGCCTAAAAATACACAACGTTAGAACCATTCTGATAATGAAAAAGATACAGTTAAATGCGGCTGATGTCGTTATATCAAAGAAAAAGCAATTGCGAGAAAAAGGTGCAAAAAAAAAAAAAAAAAAAATGAACGATCCTGAAATGCCTAAAATAACCACGTTTAGAACATTCCTGATAATGAAACGGATTACAGTTAAATGCGCTGAATGTTTTCGTTTATTTAAAGGAAAAACAATTGCGAGAAAAAGGGCAACCAAAAACAAAAATAATGCACAATCCTGTAATGCCTAAAATACCACGTAGAACCATTCATGATAAGAAAACGATTACAGTTTAAATGCCTGATGTTCGTTATATATAGGAAAAAGCATTGCTAGAAAAATATGCAAAAAAAAAAATAAAAAAAAAAAAAAAAATGCACATCCTGAAATGCCTAAAATACACGATTAGAACATTCTGATAATAAACGATTATACAGTTAAATGCGCTGATTTGGTTATATTAAAGGAAAAAGCAATTGCGAGAAAAAAGGTGCAAAAAAAAAAAAAAAAAAAAATGCACATCCTGAATGCATAAAATACACGTTAGAACAGTCTGATAAAGAAACGGATGACAGTTTAAAATGCGCAGATGTTCGTTATATTAAAGGAAACAGCTATTGCGATAAAAGGTGCAAAAAAAAAAAAAAAAAAAATGGCACGATCCTGAAATGCCTAAAATACATGTAAGAACCATTCTGATAATGAAACGATTACATTAAATGCGCTGATGTTCGTTAAATAAAGGAAAAAGCAATTGCGAGTAAAAAGTGCAAACTAAAAAAAAAAAATCACGATCCGGAAATGCCTAAAATACAACCTTAGAACCATTCTGATAATGAACGATTACAGTAACATGCGCTGATGTTCGTTATATGAAAGGGAAAAAGCAATGCGAGAAAAAAGGGGTGCAAACAAAAAAAAAAAAAATGCACATCCCGAAATGCCTCAAAATACACGTAGAACCATTCGGATAATGAAACGATTTACATTAAATGCCTATGTTCGTTATATTAAAGAAAAAACAATGCGAAAAAAAGTGTCAAACCAAAAACAAAAAAAATGCAACGATCCTGAAATGCCTAAAAATACACTTAGAACCATTCTGATAATGAAACGATTACAGTTAAATCGCTGATGATCGATATATGAAAGGAAAAACAATTGCGAGAAAAATGTGGCAAACAAAAACTAAAAAAATGCCCGATCCTGAAATGCCTAAAAATACACTTAAACCATCTGATAAGGAAACGGTTACAGTTAAATCGCTGATGTTCGTTAGAATTAAAGGAAAAAAGCAATGCAGATAAATGTGCATACTAAAAAAAATGCACATCTGAAATGCCTAAAATACACGTTAGAACCATTCTGATATAAAACGATTAACAGTTAAAATGCGCGATGTTCGGTAGATGAAAGTAAAACAATTGCGAGAAAAAAGGTGAACAAAAACAAAAAAAATGCACGATCCTGAAATGCCTAAAATACACGATAGCACAATGCTATAATGAAACGATTACAGTTAAAATGCACGTATGTTCGTTATTTAAAGGAAAAATAAATTGCGAGAAAAAAGTGCAAACAAAAAAAAATGCATGCGATCCTGATATCCCTAAAATACACGTTAGAACCAATCTGATAATGAAACGATTACAGTTTAATGCGCGATGTGTTCCGTTATATTAAAGGAAAAACAATTGCGAGAAAAAAGGTCAAACAAAAAAAACAA
>NW_028234427.1:39209877-39216388 GCF_977035675.1 Penaeus japonicus | reverse complement strand
AAGAAAAAAATTCAATAGAAAGAAGCGAAGAAGAAGAGAATACGAAAGGGAGAAAATACTTAGGGAGGGAATAATAGAAGAGAAGAGAATAACAGGGAAGAAAAAGAGGTGGAGGGGAGGAGGAGGAGGCTGAAGGAAGAAGAGGAGGGAAAAGAATAAGAGTTAATATGTGGGACGGAAGGAGAAATGCATTGCGGAAAATACTACATACAGAACAGAATTATCGAACGTGAGTTGACAAACGACACAGAGAAGGCGAATGAAATTACATACCATCCATGCTGTAAATTCACTTTCTCTCAATATTAAAATAAATACAGTAAAATGGATGTGTATCACCTATCGAACAGAGGGCCTGCCTTGCGAGGTGAAATTGCTTGAAGATCGGGATTGCTTTATGTAATAAAGATGGATTATCAGTTCAGAGTTCGAACGCAAACAAACAGTAATTTTTCTTTTTTCTTTTTCTTTTTTTAAGCACAATGATACTTTTTTTAGAATTTTCGGCACCTGTACTGTTTTCACTCTTATAGATTCTGACTGTAATTTTCTTTTTTTTTTTGTTATTTCAATCGCACGCACCAATTTAACACTTTTTTCTAATTTTCGCACAGTACGTGTTCACTCTTATAGATTCTGACTGTAATTTTTTTTTATTTCAATCGCACCGGCCCCAAACAATTTAACACTTTTTTCTAATTTTTGCAAGGTTCTGTGTTCACTTTATAGGATTCTGATGTTCTCTATAGCCCGGTATGACTGCAAGAGAAAAAGAAATACACAAAGATTTGGAAATAGAGGGGAATGGGGAAACAGCAACCTCTCAAATGATTTAACACATGAATTACATCAGGAAATATAAAATATCCATAGCCACACCCTCTAAAACACAGCGACGAGAGCATTAGAGAAAAACAATGACACCAAATAGGGAGCAAACGGCAGGAACAAAACCACCGATTTGTATATTATATATATATATATATATATATATATATTATATAGTATATATATATATCTATATATTTCTTTATACGGAGTGAGGGAGGGAGGGATGGATGGGAGGGAGGGAGGGAGGGGGGAGGGAGGGAGGGAGGGAGGAGGGTGGGAGGAGAGAGCGAGAGAAAGGAGAGAGAGAAAGAGAGAGAGAGAGGAGGGGAGAGAGAGAAAAAGAGCGAAAGAGAGAGAAGCGAGGGGAAAAAGAACAGACAGACAGAGAAGGAAGAATGGCGGAGGCGAAAGAGAGAAATAGAGAGAGGGAAAAAAGAACCATGAAATAAAGATCAAGTAATGAAACAGAAAAAAAGGAGAAGAAGAGGGGTAGCAAGACATTTGGTGAGCGTAGAAATGTATAATTAGCGTAGACACATAAACAAAATTCAAGATAAAGGGGGCATGAAACAGTTTCATGCTACGGCAATCCATTGATCAACACTAGCGTAATTATCAACCAGTTAATGAAAAACAATGAAAATGAAAATACGGGGGGGCAGAAACAATATGTGTACAAGAACCTATATGACTCACATTAGAGTTGTAGAAAAGAATTGTATGAAAGCACTGAAGTTGACAGGAGGCGAATAGTAATTTCTATCGGGAGGGAAAATCTGTTTCCATGTGCATTTCCCTCACGAAAAAAGACGAAACAGAAAAACATGGGCCCAAAAAGGGAATGATATATAAAAAAGAGGGAAAGTGATGGAAAAACGGCGCGAGAGAGAGATAGGAGAGGGAGAGAGGGGAGAGAGGAGAGAGGGGAGAGAGGGAGAGATGGGGAGAGAGGGATGAGAGGGAGAGAGAGAAGAGAGAGGAGAGGGAGAGAGAAGGAGAAGTGGAGAGAGGAGAGATGGACGAGCGAGAGAGAGGAGAGGAAAAGACAGACAGACAGACAAACGAGAAGGAAAAAATGGCGGAGGAGAAAAAGAAATGGAGGGGGAGGGGAAAAAGACCATAAAAATTAACAGATAAAAGTAAATGAAATTAAAAAAGAGAAGTGGCACAGTGGAAGCGTAAAATTGCTATAAATAGTGTAGACACATTAAACAAAATTGAAGTAAAGGGGCCAGAGACAATTACTTGTACGATAATTCATTGATACACAGTGTAATATCAAAGTTATGAAAACAATCAAATGAAAATGAAATACGGGGGCCGACTATAAGAGTACCAAAAAAACATACATGTAGTTCCTTTCAGGAGAGATGTAGAATTGAATCGTATGATCCAAGCATAAAGTAGACCGGAGGCGAATAGTAATTTCTTTCGGGAAAAATCTGATTCACCGCAGTGAGGAAGCATCCGGAGACGGCGAGAGATGGTACTGCAAACTGGCAAGTGGTGAGGGACCCACTATGGAGGAATGAGGGCGAACTTCCAGGGGCAAGGAGGAGGAGTGGGAGGGGGAGAGTGCGGTAGCGAGAGATAAGCGAATGGACCAGGCAAACACGCAAAGGAAGAGAAAGGAAGAGAAGAGAGTAGAGGAGGGGAGAAGAGAAAGTTTGAGGAGAGGGGAATGGGGGAGAAGGGAAAGAGATAGATAGAGAGAAGACAGATGGATACAAAGAGTGTGTGGTCGTGTGTGTGGAAAAGAGAGAGAGAAATCGAGAGAAAGAGGAGAAGAGAGAGTGAGAGGAGAGATGGAGAAGAGAGAGAGAGAGAGAG
The DNA here is from genome assembly GCF_977035675.1 of Penaeus japonicus. Lineage (NCBI taxonomy): Eukaryota > Metazoa > Arthropoda > Malacostraca > Decapoda > Penaeidae > Penaeus > Penaeus japonicus. The sequence goes on along the minus strand of NW_028234427.1, from coordinate 39,213,727 downwards.
AGAGAGAGAGAGAGTGGAGAGAGACGAGAGAGAGAGAGAGAGAGAGAGGAGGAGTGAGTGAGGACACGGAGGGAGGGAGGGAGGGAGGACGGGGAGGAGAGGGAGGAAGGAAAGGAGGTGAAAGATGGAGAGAGGGAGGAGAGCGAGAGGGAGAGCGAGGAGCGAGAGCGAGGTGAAAAGTTTACAACACAGACAAGATATGGGGGAATTGAGGGTCTTGCACACTAAAATTCGGAGTGTTGGATGTATTTTCCATGCACACGTAATATTAATGATGCGATTACAAATGGAATAATGATATCACATACATCAGAAATCGTACTCACACATACTGTTAAAATACATCGCGCGTCTTTGTCTTTACTTTGCTGAACAACACCACGCACACATACATAATATATATGTATATATATATATATAATATATATATTTATATATAGTAGTTATATATATACTACATTTAGTTTTATATATTATATATATCTACATATCATTTCTATCTATCTATATATTATATATTTATGTACGTATGTATGTTGTATGTATACATATAAAATTTATATTATCAAAGGAGAGCAAAAATCGCGCTAGTGATGACGAGGCAAGGGAGGGAACAGGGATCAGGGGGCAAGTAAACACGTATGACCTTAACACGTTCTGCAATGCAATTCTGTGACTTTATATGCCCTCTGGGGACCTCTTTTATAGAATCTGTAACTTCGTGTGCTTCTGTGTGTGTATGTGTATGTGTATGTGTATGTGTTATGTATGTGTATGTGTATGTGTATGTGTATGTGTATGAGGATGGTTGTATATATATATTATATATATATATATATAAATATGAGATATTTTATTATATATATATATTTTTATTATATATATATATATATATTATATATTTATATATATATAAGAATATTAAACATTTACTAAATATCTATTTATCTAAATTTATAATCTATATATATATTTAATCTCTATAATCTATATCTATATCTATATTTTAATCTATATCTATATCTATATATATATATGCATAATATTATTATATTTATATAAATAGCTATATATATATATATATATAGATAGATAGTAGATAGATAGATAGATTGATAGATAGAGAGAGAGAGAGAGAATGAGAAGAATGAAAAAATATTCGTCAAAAAAAAATTTCACGATTAAAGCGTTGATGTTAGTTGTTAATCTTTCTTTTTCAGTATATCATTTCAGAAACAAAACTAAACTAACTGGGGAATACACATGGAGCAGTCTAGGTAACACAAATGCACAGGCATCTGGTGTTCCCAGGCGGGTCACCCATCCAGTATGAACAGACCAACGTGCATCGTAAACTTCGCTGATCGGACGAGAAGCGGTGCTTTCAACGATGGTATGACGTTGGCATCTTAAACACCTTCTTCTGCCCAATTCTCCCTCTACGTTGCACCTATTTACCCCCTTTACCTCTCCTCTCTTATGCAAATTCATTGCAGTGCATATAATCACACAGTGACATTATCTGCAATAATACATGCATCAGTCAACTGGAGGGGAAAAACCAACTGGGGCTCATGTAGAATGTAGCCCCTCGAGCCTTCACCAATTTCCTCGCCTGTGGAAACTCTCTAAAGAATGCAGGCTTGTTGCTGAACTAATAACACATTACATCAGACGTGGGGATACATCCACCATCCGGCGACACCAGATAACAACAGTTCAGGATAAGGATGATCGGAGGAACAGAAAAGTGCCAGACAACTCTGCTACAACGTCCTCATTTCATTGTCATCCTTAATATTTCAGCATTGCTATCGCCATTGTCACCGTTTTTTACCTATATATCCCCAAGCATCACTTTCAGAGCTTATTGCAAATCTAGCTCAATGTTTGGGAAGCACGAATGATGTATTTACTTGGCGTCACCGCTAAGAAAGCTCCAAATCCGTTATTCTGTCTCTTTTCTTCTCCCGCCGCACGGGCCAAGGTAAGTAAGTCTATTTGCCGATGCATTGATTGCGGAATTGAGGCGCAGGGGATTCGTTTGAATTCCGCTGCCTGCAATGGAAAACCAGTGCATTCATAACATTTGTAGCTTGCATATGTAGAAATGCCAACAGCATCTGGTGTTCCAGGCGGTCACCCATCGAAGTACTTGACCAGGGACCCAACGCTGCTTAAACTTCGCTGGTCGGACGAGAAGCGGGGCTTTCAACGTGGTATGACCATTGACATCTAAACCCTTCTTCAGCCAATTCTCTACGTGCACATATCTTACCCCTCTACTCTATTCTTCTTCATGCCAAATTCATTGCCTTGCCACCAATCACATCATGACTAAAAAGTATCTGCAGAATCACACTGTAAGTCCTTTTCACCAATTCACTGCTTCTTAGAAAGAAGCGCCGAAAAACACCTTGCAACAAACACAAACACAAACACACACACACATACATTAGAGCATACATCTCCAGAAGCAATTCACACATAGGCTACAACCAGCCTTTCTTATGCCTCACTTCCGCAAGGGACGGTCTACTCTGTAACTACAGGGTGATGATCTGCAGTAAAAAAGAGAAACATTCCCAGCGGATTCTTTTCATCCCAAAAAAGCTGCTGCAAAGGGGAAAAGAAAAGTGCATAGTATTTCATTTAGGTGTTTATCGATTGACTTGTATAGATATGCAGAAAATACCAGCGCGATCACGGAGAGAGAGGAATAGTGCCACCCGAGAGTGTCGAGACCATCTGAAGGAAAGCCGTGGGGATCAAATAGGGTAACGGTTAGAAAAAAATAAGCCGGTCGGGTTTTCTCTTTTCATATAGGGTTCGGTAGAAAAGTTAATTTCGAAGTAGAATATATATCAGACTAACACTTGAATGGATGGAATGGATGGATGAGGGACAGGCTGAGAGAGGAAAGCAGGAAAAGGAGGCAAGAGAAGTGACGAGAAGAAGAATGGGGGGAAATGCATAGAGGAAAATTAGAACAGAACAGAATAAGGAGAAGAGAAGGAAGAAAAGAAGAGAATGATATGATGAGAAAGAATAAGAAGGGTGAAAATGCTAAAAGGAAAAATATAATAGAAAAGAAGTGAAAAGAATAAGCACGGGAGAAAATACATAGAGGAAAATAACAGCGAAGAGAGAGAAAGAGGTGGAGGAGGAGGAGGAGGGGTGGAGGGAGGGGAGGAGGAGGAGGAGGAGAGATGAAGCGAAGAAAGAAAAGAAGTAGAGAAGAAGTAGAATAAGAAGAATGAGAGGAATATGATAATAGAAAGAACAGAAAAATAATGAAGAAACAAGAGGGAGGTGGGTAACGATGAGGAGAGAAAGAAAAGAAAGGCGGTAAAAGTAAAAAACGATTTTGAACAGTAGCATAATTAAGCAAACGAAACTATACTTAAATGATCAAATCTGTATACGAACTAAACACAAAGCAATCTGTACGCCCTCTGGTACGCCAACGAAAAAGAGTTGAGTATTTGTTAAAAAGCTCTTGAGAGAGAGAATACAGGCTAAAAAAGAGAGAGAGGGAAGAGAAGAAGGAGAGAGAGAGAGAGAATCAAACCCCAAGCCCAGATGCTTAGTTCGCAATATCAATGTCATATTCTTCAATAACATTGTATATATCAACTTTATCAAACAACAAAACAACTCACCGTGCCCCACCATATAATGAATTGATTACCAATGCCGCTATATCGTTCAATACCAATCAACTAGTTTCGTTAGCAAAAATAGTGTTGATAAAGAGTGCGAAAGAGAAGAGAGAAGAGAGAGAAGAGAGAGAGAGAGGGAGAGAGAGAGAGAGGAGGAGAGAGAGAGACTGAGAGAAGAGAGAGGAGAG
>NW_028234427.1:39204048-39209777 GCF_977035675.1 Penaeus japonicus | reverse complement strand
TATATATAGTATATATATATATATATATATATAAATATATAGACACTGTAATTATATTTATATAATATATATAATATATAATATATATACATATATATATTTATATATTTATAATATATGAATATATATATATATGTATATATATATATATAAGTATATATATAATATGTAATATATTGAATATTTATTTAATATGTTTACATATATAGATTTATATGTATACTTAACATAATATATATTATTATATAAATATATATATATATAATATATAATATATATAATATATATATATATAATGAAATATGTAATGTATATATATATATAAATAAATATTTATAAATATATATATATATAAATTATATAGATATAAATATATAAATATATATTATAAATATCTAAATATATATATATAAATATATATATAAATTTAATATATATATATATATATATATAAATATATATATATATAATATATATAAATATATATAAATATAGAAAAAATATATATAGATGATATATATATAAATATATATATTTATAATATATATATATATCATAAAAAATACACACACACACACACACACACTAACACCCACACACACATATTTATAATATATATATAATATAATATATATATATGTAATATATATATATATATAATATTAATTATATAATTTATATTATATATATATAGATATATATGTGTGTGTGTGTGGTGTTGTGTGTGTGTGTGTGGTGAGTATATGTGCTTCTTTTATCAATCACAGTATCCATAGACATATACAATCTGATTTTCAGTCGTCCTGGTAAATTCAACACTACAGTTAGATCAACTATAAAATGGCAACACAACGAAAGACCAGCGCAATACATTTTGCAAAAATTCCCCCTTCCTTCTACTTTGTCACAAAATTTTACCACTTCATATTTCAAGCAACAAAAAACCAACGAAATGCAAACAAGAAACCAGCAATTATCGTAAACCAGAACACACTTCGAGGGAACAACCCACATAAGCAAATACTTACAAGCGAGAGATATGCGGCTCTATTCCCCCGCAGACAGGTCAAACTACGACGCAAATAGCTGATGCTTACGACCTTACACTCGCACTCACGGCACAATGGCGGAGCAGGAAAAGGCTGCGGGGGGGGGGGGGGGGGGGGGGGGGGGGGGGGGGGAAAAGACGAAATAACATTACCATTTGTCATTATAATGAAGAATATTAGCGAAGATGCAACACGCGGTGAGACAACGGATACTGCACATGGGGGTGGGGGGTGGGGGCCGGATTAATGTGCACATGGGGGGGGGGGGGGGGGCACGATAATGCACATGGGGGGGGGGCACGGATAATGCACAAACCGAAGTGAATGGAAAGTTTATTTGATGGCGTTTCATGATGGTTGTATAGCCTTTTTCGTAATGAAGTAGCAAGTGTTTTTTTCTTTTTCCTCTTTCTCTCCACACCGTGTTATCGAGAAAGGTGTCGGTGTGTGTGTGTGTGTGTGTGTGTGTGTGTGTGAGTGTGTGTGTGTGTGTGTGTTGGTGGGTGGGTGTGTGTGTGTGTGTGTGATAATGAGGGCGAACGATATATGAAAGAGCTAGGGTGATGTGAGCAGAAAGAGAGAGATAGAGATGTAGATGGAGATGGAGATGGAGATGGAGATTGAGATGGAGGAGGAGATGGAGATGGAGAGAAGATGGAGAAGGAGATGGGAGTGGAGATGGAGATGGAGATGAGATAGAAATAAGAGAGAGAATAAGAATTAGATAGAGATAGAGATAGTGGGGGGGGGAGATAGAGATAGAATAGAGATAGAGATAAAGATAAAGATAAAGATAAAGATGAAAGATAATCGATAGAGAATAGTGATAGAGATAGAGATCGAGATAGAGATAGGAGATAAAGAAAAGATAAAGAATAAAGATAAAGATGAAAGTAAGATGAATATTGAAGCTGAAGATGAAGATGAAGATGAAGATGAAGATGATGATACAGATAAAGATAAAGAAAAGTAAAGATAAAGATAAAGATAAAGAAAAGATAAAGATAGAGATAGAGATATATAATATATATAGAGGAGAGAGAGAAAAGAAAAAGGAGAGATGAGATAGAGAGAAAAAGAGAGACAAAAATAGAAGAGACAAAAAAAAGCTTAAGAAAAGGATCCAAGAGCAAGAAATTCTAAAAGTTCGCCACTGAACTGCCTCGTCCCAATTTGCCCCAATTTACCACAGGTAAAGTTCAGGGTCGATATCCCGCGTATAATTAAAACAACTCTCGCGCGCGTTCTTAAGACCCCGAGAAGAATGGGCATACAGCGTAAACATGAGAACACAATGCGTGTCCTGGAATCCTTTGCAAATCAACGGTAACTTGGCCTTTATATATATCCTTATGCTGAAACATAATCGTTGGAGAACGCGTATTATATTCGATATGTTGATTTTACGTACATACATAAACACAAAGTACAGACACATAAAGAAACGACACACATCACAAACACTATATTTCTTAAATCTATCAACTCTCTCTCTATATATATGATAAACCACATTCGAAATTAAACCAAAGATCCCACTATTTCCTCTTTTCCTTGATGAAATTTCCGATAGTGTTAGATTGTAAAAAAAAAAAAAATAAAAAAAAAAAAAATAAAAAAATAAAAACGAAAACAGATCTGGGGATAGCACTGTCTGAGAATTTTATTTATAATTTACCTAAGATCAAAATGTGGTTTACCTTTTACTTGTCCTAGCTGTCAGGTAGTTACGAGTCGGGTCTACCACGCGATGGCTCGTCACCGCATTCTTCAACACAAAGGCAAGTTAGTCAGGACAGGCCTACAGCCGAGTAAACCATCCATCCTTCACAGCAAACTTTTTAGGAAAGCCACTCTCACCTCCACAATCAACCGCTTTTAACAATACCGATTTCCGAAACTTAACCTCCCACTTAAGCAAATTGATCTGATCATAGGAGAGTCACTTCAACCATCGCTCACCATGAAACCACAATTTAAACAATACTTCCACTGCATCCGCCATGTTTTACCATTTAAAACTACTATACCAATTCCACCCTTCCTTTTGGTTAAGGTAAGGACATTTTACTTGCTATACTGTTTTTTTTTTTGTCTGTGGGCGATTTGATGATTCTTCGTGTTTTTTTTAAATCTGTATTTTATTAATTTTATGATTTTGAATGTATTGGAATTATTTTTCCCTGTTTTTTTGTTTATAGCACTGATGAATGGGAATTGCCTCTCCGAACGTCTGTAGATTTCAAAATGAAGTTCACTCGAGGCCGTTTTAGTTTACCTCATCCTTCTAAAATTCGTTTCCATGAACTCATCTACAACCCAGTATATAATATATATAATATATATATAATATGAAGATAGATATTCTATATATAATATATGTATATGTACAGTATATACATATATATACAAATATACTAACATTTATATAGTAAGTATATATATATATATATATATATATATATATATATATATATATATATATATAATGAATAATCACACACACACACACACAAATCACACGCCCACATACACACACACACACACAAACATCACACACAAATTATATATATATATATATAGAGAGAGACACACACACACACCCATATGGTATATATATATAGTATATAGATATATATATATAAAATATATATATATATAATATTATATCATATATATATATATATATGTACACACAAACACACACAAAAATAGCTCTACCCATACAAACAACACAACACAAATATCTAGATAATATATATATATATATATATATAAGATATATATAAATTTATGTATATATATATATGTACGTACACACACAACACAAACCTATTAGAAATAGAGGGATAATCTATTCACTGATTTCCGCCGATCACACCACCTCATAGTTTTACCATAAGACTCCCTACCCAATCCTCTCACCTCCCCCCCCTCCACCGCCTCCACCCCTCACCCCCATCCCTCAGAAGCGCACGAAGTTTTGTCCCATATATATCTAAAGCATAGTTTGTCCATGACACCCTGTGCGACCTGCGTTGGCAACACTGACAGTTTCACCGCAGATGAAATGAATTTTTTGTTTGAGTGCTTGAAAGTGGCAGAGCAAATAGGATGATGAAAAGTGTGATGATTATTAATGAATGTTGTTGATATTATTGATGCAATTTTTCCCGAAATTCGTCTTATTGCATTTTAGCAATGCTAATGGTGTAAATGTTGAGCACGAAAAGTTTAGTAAACGTATAAGTAAATACAAGGTGCTATTGGTATATGAATAAGAATGTATACAAATATAAGTATAAATAGATATCAAGAAAGTAGATGAGAAATAGACTTATAGACTCATGTAAAAGATAAATGAACCTACACCTAGTCTATATGATTAAACAAAATAATCTAAAAAGATAAACCAACAACAGTCACAAAATGCATAAGTAAACAACATGCACTTCCCCCCCCGAAAAAAAAAGAAAAAAAAAAAAAAAAAAAAAATCTTTTTTAGCAAAGCATATTGAATATCTACGGATATTTTCACTGCAAACGGCTAAACATGATCATAGCTGATCGCTTAGCGGGGCAGGATGTGATAAGCAAATTGTGGATATTGAACTTTGGCATTACCTCTGCTAGATCTCACAACATAATTTGAACGTCCAATAGGGAGGGAACGTGATTAGCAAACAAACTCTCATAGACCTGAAAGCGTAGCATAAAACATTTGACCAGTTTTCGCAGGAGAATAACGTTTGTGGTTCCTACAAGACGAAGGACAAGACAATGTGATTATTGTGATGCAAGAATTAGGACTGGATTACAGAATGTATATGGCAGTCAGTTCAGAATGCAATGTAGAGAAACTAAATACAGACTTTGCAACGGAGAGTATAAACGAACACTTGAAACATTACATTTCTGATGCCATATGATACAACCTTGCAGGCCACCTAGCATAGGTATGCAGAGTTATGTAATTTTTTCATAACCTCAACTTTGCTAGTAAAATGTACTTATGCTATAGCCGAAATTTCGTTATATGATACCCTATTACAACCATTATCAAATTCTAGTCCCAGTTGATATACTATAGAATATAATATGTTATAACCTTAATTTTGTAATAAAAATGAAGCAACAATGTCAATGACTCTACTTCAATGTATCGAAAAGCTTGCCATGCCTGTGCAGTTTACCAGGGTGGTAAATAAAGATCTAAACTAAAACTAAAACAACAACAAAACACTCCAACTTACTGCAATGACTTCGGCCATCCCAGGTGAGGGACAAAGTTACGGTGCCGTCACATCACTCGTTCAGCAGCAGACAGGGACCCGACCGCGCACCTCATCTGTCCCCTTCCCGCATTGATGCTTCGGCTGGACACAAGGGAACGAACGGAATGAACTGATGTCGAGGTACAGACTGGAAGTGACGTGAACCGAGGTGAATGGAAGGTGGAAGTTTGGTGGAGAATGGATTGGAGGGTGGAGTGATGGAGGAGCAGGGGGATGTTTATGAAAAAAAGTGAGTCAAATGGTAGAACGAAGGAATTGGTAGAACAAATACTGGAAAAAAGAAGATGTGAACAGTAAGTCGCTTAAAAAGAGATAATTAAAACTCGTTAGGACTGATAATAATACATCAATTATTTTCCTGCTTTTATATGAGAAAGTACAGAAC
>NW_028234427.1:39193820-39198948 GCF_977035675.1 Penaeus japonicus | reverse complement strand
GGGTTTTAAGGGTTTGGTTATATATATTTTTATTATATATTATAAATTTATATTATATATATATATATATATATATATATATATAGAGAGAGAGAGATAAAGAGAGAGAGAGTGAGAGAGAGGAGAGAGAGAGAGATAGGTAGATAGATATAGGATATTATTTATGTTTTATATTTTTTATATATATTATATATTTATATATAATATATATGTAATATATATATAAAATATATATATATATAATATATAATATATATATATTATATTATATATATATATAGAGAGAGAGAGGGGAGAGAGAGAGAGAGAGAGAGAAAAAAAGAGAGAGAGAGAGAGGAGAGAGAGAGAAAAAGACAGAGAAAGAATAGATAGTTTGGATAGAAGAGACAGAAAGGGTTTTAAGCGAGGGGGGTGTCCAATTTTAAAACCAGAGCAGAACAAATTCTTGCTTTGAGTACAGAGAGCGGTCAAATATCGTGGCACTTATCATCGAAAAAATAATGATTAAAATGATGATGGTTTAAAAAATAAATTGTTTAGTAATAATGTTTATAAGGATAATAAATAGAAATAGTAGTAGTAGTAATGATGGATGTTTAATGATGATGTTATGATGATAACAATGGTGATGATAATAATGATATTTATAATAACAATTGTAATGATAATGAGGGAAAAAGATAATCCGGTAATGATTTAAAAATTCAATAAAGAAATTTTGATGATAAAAAAATTTACATAATAAAGAATTCTACAAATGAAAAAAATTTAATGTTGGTAACGATAACGTATAATAAGGCAATGATAATGTGATAATAAATATAATAAGGATTTGTAATTACAATTTAAAAAAATTAATAAAAATTTAAAAATAATAAAAACCTCTGATAATAATGATAAGATAATATAATAATGATAATGATAATAAAAATTATATAATAATAAATGACAATAACAATAAAAATTAAAAATATAACAATAATAACAATAAAAATAATATTTATAATTGTAATAATGATAATACAAAACAATAATGATGATGAAAAATAATAATAATGATAACGACAACAACAAACAATAATAAAAAAAGTAAATAATAATTGATAAAAATGATGATAATAATGATGAATTAATAATAGTGATATGTTTTAAAGATAAAAAGTAATAAAATCATACTGATAATATAATAATGATAATAATTAATAATGTGATGATAAAAAAAATGATATTTAATGATCATAACAAGATAACAATAATAATGATAATGAGAAAAATAACATGATAGTAAAGATAGGGCGATGATAATGCCCAAATGATAAGAATAAAATCCTCCCAGGGGATTAGTCTGCCCTGTAAAAATCACAGAAGAGGAATAGTCCCCTTTTGGAAAAAAACAACAACCCAAAAAAATAGGGGAGGGAACACCTCCTCCTTGCAAAAATCAGGGAAAGGACCAGGCCCCGCCTTGCAAAAACCACGGAAGGGGAAAAAGGGGCCTGCTGGTGGAAAATAAACCGGCGAAGAGCAGGGGGGGAACGTAGTGTTCTGCAGGATGGGATTCAACCAAAACCTCCGCGGTGATTGGGACACGAGCACTTCCCTCGTTGGGGGTGTCATGCTGAATCCGTATTCAACTTCAAAATTAAAATGGTAAATATGCAATAAAATAAGATAAAGACCAATCAATTATGAATGATATGAACCCAGAATAAAAGTAACCCACGAGGAATAAGAAGAGGTGAAATATTGCAGTCTTACGAAAAGAAAAAAGAGGAGAGAGAGCGTAGAAGGACTGGATGGCATAGGGTGTGAAGAACATGGCCGAAACAGCTTTCTTGGTTGCATTGCTTCAGCTTGAACATAGTGTGTGGTATTGAGGGCTGCTCCTCCTCCGTGGAGCGAGGTGTTGCTCTTCTGCTCCCCGAGAGGATATGTATGAATCACGTGTGAGACATGTGACATTGTAATGAGAAGAAGAAAGTGTTGCATGTGTACATAGCTCTTGCGAAGGGAAAGACAAAACAACACTGGTATGTCTAGGGTGACAGGCAGAGAAGGGTAAACGGATAGGTGAAGCAACGAGCGTACGTATATGTATGTATATATGTGTGTGTTATGATATATATGTAATAAATAGAATGGTGGAAGAGTATATTGCATAGAATACAATTACATATATGTATGTAAATAAATAGCAACGTAAGCCTGCATATATAAATGATATTCAATGGACATAATAACAATAACAGCAAGACAAAATATAAACACAAATGGCAAGGTTACATATCTCCCTTGATTCTTAAAATCTGGTGTTGCTAAAATAATGAAACGGGAACTGCATAAGAAAAGGAATAAGAGAAAATGTTACCAAAAAGTGTGAGAAATATAGAATATTAACATAGAAAGGGACAGTGTAATGTGATCTTGTGACAGTTAGATTTTGCTAGTTGTGTGAGTGCCAACGGCTCAAAGGAACTAGTGGGGTGGCGCTGAAGAAAAAAATAACCTTCAGGGGGCGGTAAAAGTTAACAATGAACGGGCGAAAAAAAAGCGAGAATAAAGAGAGAGCATGAAGAGAAGAATTGAATTAAGAGAAAAAACATGGGGTGAGACCGGGGTGGGGGGGGGGGGGGGGGGGATGGAGGGGGGGGGGAAGAGTTTTATTTTGGTTTTTTTTGGATGGGGGGGAATTTTACATCTGATAATGTAATGACCGAACCCCCTATCCCTCGTTCAATAGAGAAGTCGTATTGCCCCATCACATTTCCCCGATATTGAACACGATCGAACTCCCCTGAACAATAAGTCGATAATCCCATCCTCAAAACCCCGAAAACTAACTTACGTCTTTCCTGTACCCAGATAGTCGGTAAATCCTATTCCAAACCCCGAAACACACCCTAACGAGTTCCGTGAGCTAGAGTAGGCGGAAGGACCGTCCAGCTTGAGATCCTCCGCTGGATCACTTCCTGCAGTGACCTCCTCAGCAGTATCTACCCACAACAAGCCAGGTCGAATGGGGGCACATAGCAGCCCAGGTAAACCATTCCACGTTCTCTTGTGCTTAGTCCATTGCATCTGGAGTGTATGGGGTGGGGTGGGGGCGAGGAGGGGAGGGAGACGAGTGTGGTAGAAGACGACAAGGGTGGAATAGAGGGCGAGGGGAAGGGGGTAAAGGTATGACCAAGAGGAGGGGATGTCGGGGGAAGTGGGAAGGGAGAGGGGTGTGAGAGGGGGGTGGGGGATGGGAAAAGGGGAAGAACAAAGTATGATTATTTTCAGAGTAATAATAACAATAGATATAGACAGGTATTGTCATTATTATCATTACTACCACTATTATTACTATCATCAATATTATCATTATTATCATTGTCATTATTATCGTTATTATCTTTAATATCGTTAACATAATCATCATTATTATCATTATAACTATTACTATTGTTAAAATTTTCATAATTATTACTATCATTATCATTATTTTTATAACCATTCTAATGATTATAATTATTATCATTATGATATTTATTACTATTACAGTCATTATCATTATTATCATTATAATCATTATTGTTATCATTATTATTATCATCATCATTTATATCATTATCATTATTAATACTATAGTTACTATCATTATTACTATCATTCATACAATAATGATATCAATGATTATCGCCATTATCAACATCACTACAAATGATATCACTGACCTGCTTTAACAAGGTCATCGTGCGGTTCTTGACCTCGAAGTTGCCCGGGTTGTAGAAGTATCTCAGGTGAACGAAGTCGCCCTGTGGAAACACGAGGGAATTGGTGGTTGCGTGGTTTGCTGGACACATATTCGGACACATGTGGTGAGATTGGTTTTATTCTAAGTACAGATACATGCGTAGAGATAGACTTAATCGAGACAGATACGTATAGGAAAACACGGGAACGTACAGGAACACACAGATGTACAAACATACACACACCCAGCCACACACACACACATACACACACACACACGCGCAAACACACTACCTCTCTCTCAAACACGCACACACATACACACCCACCCACCCACCCACCCACACCCACACACCCATACATAAACACTTCCTGACACACACACAGACAGACGTAAACATTTCCTGACACCCCCCCCCCCCCCACACACGTAAACACTTCCTGATACCCACCCCCCCACACACACACCTAAACACTTCCTGACCCCCCCCCCCCCCCGACACATACCTAAACACTTCCTGACACACACACACACCGACAATTCAAACAAACAAACAAACAAGATCGGCCCTCACATTATACTTCGCTCTCGCATCCTCACAATCTCTGCCCGCGCTGTTGGCAGAGTTTGGCAGCAGTTTCTCGTGGTGATACCTTTGCTGCCCGCTTACCTCGATGGGGGGATCTGAAGGTCCTCCCCGCGGAGAAGGGTCAGAGGTCGTCTCACATGACCCCCCGCTGATCCTGGCTACGAGGAGAGAAGAAAATAGGGAAAAGACGAATAATAAAATGAATTAGAAAAGTTCTTAGATTATAAAAAAAAAAAATATGTGCATATATATATTTCCTTGCTAGGATCTGTGTTTTTTCTTGAAGATTATATTTTGTGCTAAATCAGAATTCAATCCAAATCGCTACTCGCTACTGATTTATTATGACTTATATGTGCATATGTTGTGTTATTGTGAGTTATAGGACAATTCTAAGTCTTTATGTCTCACTTGTATCTATAATAAACTATATATCGAGTTATCTAATAAACGTTCATTATGTGCACTTATTCATACATATGAATTATAATATAAATAAACACAACACATTCACATATGGTGGATGGTGGTGTATTATATAAATATATATATATATATATATATATATATTATATATATATTGTATATATATATATAATATATATATATGTCTGAGTGTGTGTATATTCTTAAATATACATGTATATATATTATACACATAACTCTCAAACTACTCTTAAATACAGTAACTATATCACAAAATGATAATCAAATGTCTAGCGACCAAATGCCTATCCTATTTTTCTTTTTTTATTTATACTCTATCTCTCTATCAATCAATCATCTATCTCACTAACCTCTCC
>NW_028234427.1:39175041-39177541 GCF_977035675.1 Penaeus japonicus | reverse complement strand
ACAAAGTCTAAGCGATCGTTTTTAGAACACCGAAATCCTGGATATACACAATAATAATTTTAAAAACAAGAGTCCTAAAGAATTTACCGACCTATAAGATCCTGTCATTAATCTACAAAACTGTTCACAAACTCATCACAGCCCGCATCTTGATATATTAGATTTAAAACAACCTAGGGAAAAGACAGGGCGTCATAGTGGATCCTCAACTACAGAACCATTTCCACACACTACCCAAAATATGAGAGAAAATAGAGAATATAGACGCCTCTGTGGGTGATAGAGGAAATTATTGTAGATTATTAAAAGGTTATTTTAGAGATGGGACGCGCCATTAAAACCACGGAGGAAACGATAAAATACCTATAAAAGTGTCAGCAGGACGACACCTACTCACAAAAATGAGAAGGGGATTGAATAATAAGGGCATGAGCATCTAAGATTTGCAGATGACATTGTTCCTTTCGGCGAGCCAGCAAATGAACTCACACTTATTGAACAATTTTGGAATAGGGGAGTCTGATGGTTGGGATTAAGATTAACAAGGAAAAAGACTAAAGCATGTTTAACTGTCGAACTTCAAGTACAGGGCGAGGTTACGCGAAGCATATTAACGATTATGTATGTATACACCTAGAGAAACTATCCAGGACGAATACATCAGGCTAGGCTGGGGAGTGCTTTGGTACACAAAGTAATATATTATGAGGTCGTATGCCATTATGTTTAAAGAGAAAGGTTTTTGACCAATGTGTCCTCCCCGATCATGTCTATGAGTTCAGAAACATGGACTACGACGAAAGTACTTGAGAGGAAAATCGTAAGTGCTCAAAGAGGAATGCAAAGGCTTTATGTAGGAGACTTAGCTTAGATACAGAAAAATCAAAATGGATGAGGGAACAGACAAAAGTAGAGGATTTATTAAGAGCATTAAAAAGAAAAAATGGGCAGTGGAAGATTCGTATGTATCGGAGGGGGAGACAGGACAACAGGTTGGACAAAGATAACAAACAGAATGGGGAAATAGATGACACAAAGAGACCAAAGCAAGACCAATGACAAGGTGGTGGATGAAAAATAGCGAAATCGCTACAAGACCCAATGGGGGGGGGGGGGGGGGGGTGGACTGGAAAAAAAGGAAAAAAGAGGCTCTAGTCTCGCAGTGGAAATGAGTGATGAGGGATATATATATATTTATTATATATTTATATATATATATATCTATATAATATATATTTATATATATATATATTATGTGTGTGTGTACATATACATACATATACACATATTCACACACAACACAAAACACACACACACACACACGTACGCACACGGCACACGCTCACACACACACGCATATTTATATATATATATATAATATAAATATATATATATATATATATATTATATCTATATATACTTTGGGTTTATATATAACGGAAAATTATGTATACATATAACAATATATTACATAATATATATATATATATCTCTAATATATATATATATATATATATTACATACATATGTATTATATATATTATATCTATATAATTATATTATATATTTATATATATATATATATATATATATATATATAATATATATATATATATTATATATATGCATATATACATACACACACACACATGTATATATATATATATATATATATATATATATATATATATATATATATATATATATATATACAAATATAATACATACACACACACATGTTATATACATGTATGTATATAACATATATAAATTATATATAATATATATATTATATATATATATATATTATATATATATGCATATATATATAGATATATATATGTACGTATGTATGTATGTGTATAAATATGTATATATACATACATACATATATATATATATATATATATATATATATATATATATATATATATATATAAATATGTGTGTGTGTGTGTGTGTGTGTGTGTGTGTTTAGATGTGTGCGTATGTGTGTGTGTATATATATATATACACATTTATAAGTATACCTCATGTACATTTATAAATATACATGTATACATACATACACACACAGACATTATATACATATGTATATACTGTCATATATATATATATATATATATATATTATATAATATATATATATTATATTATAATTATATATTGTATATATATATATGCATATATAAATATATATATATATGTCTATATATATAAATATATAAATATATATATATATATATATATATATATATAAATATATAATGCATATATATATATATATATATATATATATATATATATATATATATATATATATATATAATATATGCATATATATATATATATATATATATATATATATATATATATATATATATATTATATTATATATATGCATATATATATATATATATATATATATATTATATATATATATATAATATATATTATACTACATACAGACATATATAATATATATATATTATATTATATAT
>NW_028234427.1:39168199-39173199 GCF_977035675.1 Penaeus japonicus | reverse complement strand
ACACACACACCACACATATATTTTTTTTATATATATATATATATATTATATATATTCAGTTATATATATATATATTATATATATTATATTATATATATATATATACATGAAAAAAAGAAAAAAAAAAGAAAAATATAATGAGGACAGGAGCATCAAGAACCAAACTATAGTATCCACTGAATGAAACACCTTTACAGGTACCTGGAGACTCATCAAACCTTTTCTAATTAGCAGTTAGGATTCAGTTCACTCTATCAATAACTTCATTATCACTCTTCCTATTTCCATTTTTATTAGAAGAAGGTTATTAGTTCTTCATTTGCAAGATTGATTACTTATCTTTATTGATTTGAAGAGAAAGAGAGAGAGACTTGTCAATGGTGGAAGAGAAATTATTTCCTGAGGTATAATTTCGCTCTGCAAAGAGACGTATTACAGACGTATAACGCACGTACGCAACGGGATATTCGTACACTCACGCACGATAAAGACAAGGTACACATGGTTGTGACAAAATTTGATACAATTAGCGACCACAGAGTCTCCTCACATCCAACAAGTTGCTTTTCCAAAGATACACACCATATTATGTTGTGGCATCCCGCAAGCACACACACCTCGCTCAACACACACAAAACACATACACATACAACAAATCCCCCCCCCCCATTCCCCTTCCCACACACGACTATCAACCAAACCCCCACCCCACACACCTCAGCAAACAAACCCCTTTTAAACCCCTCCTCCCCCCCTCCCCCCTCCCCATCCACCCTCCCATTACACGCGACCACCCTCCCGCGCAAACATACAAAACAAAAACAAAATCAACCAAACAAACGTGCCCAAACAAAACAAAGGCCACACAAGGCTCCGGCGTCTTCACCCTTGCCTGGCGAAAAAAAGGAGCTCTCGCAGTTTGCCGCTCTCGACTCAAGATTTCGGCTCGCGTATATTTGCAAAATTGTCAGAAATAACAAATGCCTTTCGAGCTACAGTTCCCCAGGGCTTGCTTGGGGAAGGTCAAGGAATGTGGGAGGTTATTACAGCCAGTACCTATCTATTTTGGCTCATCCTTTTTTGTTTTGTTGAATATTGTTGCTGTTATCATTATACTTGTTATCATTATTCTTAGCACTATTAATATTACTGTTATTTTCACTGTTACCCTTATTGCTGTTATCATTATTATTTTTGCTATTACCATTATAATTATTGTTATCATAATTGTTAGCATCGCTATCATTATTAGTGTCATGATTATCATTGATTACCATATCATTCGTTCTTCTTATTATCATTATCATAATTTTCATAAACTTTTACTAGTTATTATTATTCAATATCTTCATTGTTATTGTCATTGTTATCATACATGGTTTCTCTTCACATATCTATTGGCTGTTACAATATGACATCATTATCACTACCGTTATTGACAGTTATAATACTACTATTATTATTGTTATCATTGGTGTTGTCATCATAATCATTCTGATAATCATCATTATCAATCATCATTCATCTATGATTTTATTTATACATATCAAGTCGTGAGTTTAAGGCTAAAATTTCTTTTTGTCTCTATATCTCTTCTTATCTATCCATCTATATATCTACTCAAATATGTCCATCTATACATCTTGCTCCCTCTCTGTCTATCTGTCTGTCCTATCTGTCCCTCTCATTCTAACTCGTTTCTGTCTATATATCTCTATCTCCTCATTTTCACTTTTTATTTACCTGCCTATCTATCTCTTTTCCCTGATTTTCTTTCTATGTCTCTCTCTCTCTCTCTCTCTCTCTCTCTCTCTCTCTCTCTCTCTCTCTCTCTCTCTCTCTCTCTCTCTCTCTCTCTCTCTCTCTCTCTCTCTCCCTCTCTCTCTCTCTCTCTCTCTGCCCTTCTCTCATTCTGTCTCTCGCTCATTCATTCTTCCTCTCTGCTACTAACACGTGGGAATTTATGTGTGTATGTACGTGTTCGTTTGATTTTCTTAGATGTTCACCATGTATTTGTTTGTGGTTACTGCCTCTGTACTGTTTCTATACCTGTCTATATTCTATGTATGTGTTTTTTTTTGTCTGTACTTATTAGTGTGTTGATAGTCTTTCGTATTGTGTGTGTGTGTGTGTGTGTTGATGTGTTTCTGTACGTATGTGTGTGTATGTATTTGTGTGTGTGTGTGTTAATGTGTTTGTGTGTGTGTGTTAATGTGTTTGTGTGTGTGTTTATGTATTTGTGTGTTTGTGTATTTATGTGTTTTTATGTGTGTTTTTTGTTTTGTGTTTGTGTGAATATATGTGAATTTGTGTGTTTTCGTGTTGGTGTCAATAATATTGCCACTATTATCATCTTATTCTGATTGATATTGTCATCTATATTGTTATCTTTTTGTCTTATACTATTGTTCATTTGTTATTAATATCATTATTACTTTTGCTCCCATTGCTATCATTATTTTTACTACCAATGTAATCTCTATTACTATCAAATCTTCACATAATTAATATAATTAGCATCTGCATCATCATTTTATCACCACAATCATCTTCATCACCATCACTCTCATCATTCCTCTTTCTTAGAGTAATTTCTTTTCTAAGGGAGAAACGTGCCTCAAAAGAATACGAGAGACAAGCACTTTACAGTTTCAAAATCAAATGTGAAACGGCGACTTTTCTTAGCGCGGCACCCGGGAGTGCTCGGAAATGCAATGAGGGAGGGAGGGGGGGGGGGGTGAGAAAGGAGGGGGGGAGGGGGGAGGAGGGGAGGGAGGGAGAGGGGAGGGAGAGAGAGGGGAGGGAGGAGAGGGTAGAGAGAGAGGAACGGAAAGAAGCAGAGAGATTAGAGGGAAAAGGAAAGGGAGAAGGGGGATGTTGCAAGGTAGACAAGAAGAGAAAAGGGATGAAGAGTTGGAAAAGGAAGAAGGAGAAGAGAGAGAAGAGAGAGAGGGGGAGGGGGGAGGAAAAGGAAGAGAGAGAGAGGCAAGAGGATGACGAGAAGAGAGAGAGAATGGAGAGAGAAGGAGAGAGAGACCGACTAGAGAGAGAGTCGAGAGAGGAGAGAGAGGAGAAAAGAGGAGAGAGAGAGAGAGAGAAGAGAGAGAGAGGGAGAGAGAGAGAGAGAGAGAGAGAGAGAGAGAGAGAGAGAGAGAGAGAGAGAGAGAGAGAGAGAGAGGCATAAGCGGGAAGAAAGAAAAAATGAAAAGAAAAAGAGAGAGAAAGAGGGGAGGAGCGAAAACAGAGCGAGAGAGTAGGGATGAGGGAGGAGAGAGAAGAAGAGAAAGACAGAGAGGGAGGAGATTAGGAAAATCTAAAAAAAAACAAAAAAAACTATTCAAGTAAAAAGAACACTACAGATAAAAATAAAAGAGACGGAAACATCAAACAAACAAACAACCAAACAAAGACAGAGGGAATGAAAAACCAGCTGGCCGGGCAAGCGATCAAACAAACCTACAGGAGCAGGAAGGAGGCTAATTTGAATAGAGAGGCTGAATAAAGGGTCCTGCCTAAAATAAACGCTTCTTTATTGCCCTTTCCCTGCTAAACAAATAGTTTAATTCCAATAATCAACAGTGGGAGGTAAAACGTGGAATGAATATGAGAGAGAGAGAGGATGAGAGAGAGGGGGAGGGAGGGAGAGGGAGAGAATGAGAGACAGAGAGGGTGGGAGAGAGGGAGAGGGAGAGAATGAGAGACAGAGAGGGGGGGGAGAGCGAGGAATGCGAGAGAGAGAGAGAGAGTGAGGAATCTGTGAGAGATGAGAGAGGAAGTTAAGAGGAAGAGAGAGAGAGAGAGAGAGAGGAGAGGGGAGAGGAGAGAGAGATATAGGAGAGAGAGAAAGAGAGAGAGAGTGGGATGGAGAGAGAGAGAGAGAGAGAGAGAGGGAGAGAGTTAGAGAGAGAGAGAGAGAGAGAGGCTGAGAGAGAGAGAGAGAGAGAGAGAGAGAGAGAGAGAGAGAGAGAGAGAGAGAGAGAATGAGAGGAGAGAGAGGGGGGGGAGAGAAAAAGAAAGGAAGAGAGAGAGAGAGGGAGAGAGAGAGAGAGAGAGAGAGAGAGAGAGAGAGAGAGAGAGAGAGAGAGAGAGAGAGAGAGAGAGAGAGAGAGAGAGAGAGAGAGAGAGAGAGAGAGAGAGAGCGAGAGTGAAAGAGAGAGAAAGAGAGAGAATGAAAGAGATATGCATATACATGAATAGACAGATAGAGAGAGATTTAGTAGACATATAATACATTCTTTGCAGCTAATAGGGATCCAGGAAAAGAGGCCCTCAGTTTGTGAACTTTTCCTAAAGTTACTCTCAGCATGACATTAAGCCCCGCATGTCCACCTCTTCGTGTGGGTCCTATCAGGTGCATTTTTCCGGATATGGCACCAGGGTCTGACGACATCGGGTGCTAGATCCACAGCTTGCTGGAAAATCTAACATAAGACATCATCTTTGATTTTTTTCCTTATGCCTCGAATGCACTTCAAAGAAAAAGTCTTGACTCATATTTTGATTTTTAATTCATAGATCTTATCCTAAAACCAAAGACTATAACTGTTGACTGCATATTCCAATGACGTTTGTCTCACTAAAGGAAAAATGGATTCTTCTCTCGTCAGCGATAAAATTTGTAAGATCCTTTACGTAAGTCGGGCTAAGCTTGGTCGGGCTCAGACTAATATCAAGAATGGTGTAATATCATGGAAGCCTTCTCCTGCCTCATATCGCCTCGGCAATAAGCTGGACCAACGGGCCCGACTTATTATCGTATGCGGCGGTATTTTAGGAGTTGTGGGCCCGTTCTACCTGGAAGCTGTTCCTCTAGGATCTCCTGTGTTATGGAGGGAGAATGCTGGAGGACAAAGTAGCACCTTGATGGTGGATGTCCTTCTAGAATAGGTCTTTTTATATCACAAGGATTTGAAATGCCTTCAGAAGGCATATATGAACAGATTATCACTTTGACTTCTGTGAATTCAATTCGACACTTAGTAAAGCAAGGATCAACATGT
>NW_028234427.1:39156969-39163099 GCF_977035675.1 Penaeus japonicus | reverse complement strand
TAGCACATGTACTTAGCTCACCACTGGGGCTACTGTCAAGATCATTTAAGCGATTGCCGTGATCACACAGCGAAAAAATAGTCTTACCCCCCTCCCCCACCTTCTATCTACCCATCCCCCCACCCACCTTTCCTCACAAATCATACTGACCGCTCGTTTTAAAGTGTGATTAACTACCTTCTTTTTGGACCTTCAGTTACCGAAGTACTCTTTCTGTTTCTCTTCCTCTTGATTTTCCCTTCTTCCCCTCTTTCGTTTCTGTCTGTCTCTCTGCTCGCTTTTCTTTCTTTCCTTTCTCTTCTCTCTCTCTCTCTCTCTCTCTCTCTCTCTCTCTCTCTCTCTCTCTCTCTCTCACCTCTCTTCTGTCTCTCTCTCTCTGTCTCTCTCTCTCTCTCTCTCTTCTCTCTCCTCTCTTCTCTCTCTCTCTCTCTCTCTCTCTCACTCTCTCTCTCCTCTCTCCCCCCTTTCTCTGATTTCACTCTTGCTCTATCACTCTCGTTCTCTCTCTCTCTCTCTTTCTCCTTTCTCTTGATTTTCACCCTCGCTCTTTCTCTCTCGTTCTCTTCTCTCTCTCTTTTCTCACTGTCTTTGATTCACTCTCGCTCTTTCCTCTCATTCTCTCTCTTTCCCTCTCCCTCTCTCTCTCTTCTCTCTCTCTCTCTCTCTCTCTACTCATTACTTTTGTTTTGTCATAATGTGGAATATTGTTGGTCTGCATGTTTGCTCGGAAGATTTATCTCTATTGTCAGTTGAAGTAATTGAGGTATATCAATGTTGTTTCCATGGAGATGTGAATATATATTATCTAGGTAAAATAAACGCAGGGAGCTTTGATTGTATGTGTTTAATACTGCGGTCGAATGCAAGCTGTTGGGATATTATTTTTCCATCGTGTAAGTGCATTTTAAACTACTCTTAACCATCTCAGTGCCAAGGGAATTAAGTCACCCAACGACAGCATACGAATCTTGGGAATCATATCACAACAAGTCATATTTCATGCGAGAACCCCCCCCCTGCCCTAGTTTAAGCACAGAACAAGGGTTGTTGGGATTGAGCGTGTTAACTCCTTAATATAACACCATATCCTGCCGGCTACTTTTTGGCGCGAAGGCAATTATCATCTTCAGTGATACCCTTGTTCTAAGAGTGAGAGTGCGAAGGTATGATCATATTAGCATAGGCCTGACAGACAGGACCTTCATTAAATAAAACAAACAAAGCCAGTCTCGCGAGTGTGGGCGGCACCATCAGGCTACGATTAAAATCAAGTACGATTAATAAATCTGTGATCGTACCTGAGATTATACCGTCAGATGGCGTGCTACTCTTAATTAATCCGTCTGTTATGAAGCAAAAAATAAGAAAACAAAAAAGATAAAGAAAGAAAGAGCACTTGAACCCGCTGGTAAGACTGAAAAGATAGTCATCTTCTTGAGCCGCACGCGTGAGCAGGGCTGCCAACCGTATACTTCCCCTATCTCGCCTCCTTGCGCTGGTCTGTGATTTGGTGGTTTTGCGCGGCGGAGATTCGTTAATGCTTCTGCTGGAACTTCGTTGATAAGTCGCGTCAGGTAATGATTAAAGCCAGCTGGTGGTTTGTCAGTAAGTCGGTCCATGGCAGCCGCTGATCCAAAGGGTTTGGGTGGTCGCCCCTTAGGTCGTAACAACATGGAAGATGAGGTGGTATGTTATTCGTATGATCACAAGAGTATTAAGAGGGTCTTCTGATTGTAACTTCTGCCGCGGCCCATTATCTTGATGATATCGTAATGGTGTCATTCAGATGACCAGGAACGATAGTTGCTAGCAATTGCGAACGATGTTGATATTTACAAATATACTTCGGCAATGTCATTTGTGATAACCTGTTTGTGTGTTACTGGTCTTTAGTTGTTCGTGCCGAGAGGCTATGTTGCTGTCTTCCATTCGCTGCAATGTCAGTTTTGATCTTCATAAGTCACATTTGTTCGCCCTCTTGAATTCTTGCGGTGTTGCAGTTAGTGCAATGTTGATTATTAGTTTGCGGACGTGACCTGAATGGGGTATGCATTTGCTCTCTCTCTCTCTCTCTCTCTCTCTCTCTCGCTCTCTCTCTCTCTCTCTCTCTCTCTCTCTCTCTCTCTCTCTCTCTCTCTCTCTCTCTCTCTCTCTCTCTCTTACGGTCACGCTGAAACACACAAGCTCTCTCTTTCTCTTCTGTTTCTTTCGCTCTCACGTTAATTATACATACACACTGAAGGTCTCTCTCTCTTTTCTCTACCTATCTATCTATTTGATCTATCTGACTCTAATCTCCTCTCTATTTATCTCTATTAACTCTCTCTCTCTCTCTCTCTTCTCTCTCTCTCTCTCTCTCTCTCTCTCTCTCTCTCTCTCTCTCTCTCTCTCTCTCTCTTACGGTCACGCTTAAACACACACAAGCTCTCTCTCTCTCTGTCTCTGTCTCTCTTTCGCTCTCACGCTTAATATGCCTACACACAGAAGAATCTCTCTCTCTCTCTCTCTCTCTCTCTCTCTCTCTCTCTTCTCTCTCTTCTCTATCTCTCTCTCTCTCGCCTATATATATATATATATATAGAGGATTATATATATTTATATATATATGTGTGTGTGTGTGTGTGTGTGTGTGTGTGTATCCTTAAACACTACACACACCGCACGCACGCATACACCACACACAAACACACACACACACACACACACACACACACACACACACACACACACCACACACACACACGCCACACACACTCACACGCTGCCTTCGATCCCCTTGGCACACTGAGCATGTGGCCGTGGCCCTTTCCTCATCACTGCCCTTGAGGCACTGGGTAGGTCACTCATGGCCACATAATACCAGAAGCATCAACCTCACTTGGATTTTATATATCTGCATTTTTTTATTATTATTATCCATCTCATTAAATATGTGCATGTTTTTTTGTTTTTTGTTTTTTTCTTAAAGTCTTTTATTTTGATTTCTCTCTCTTTCTCGTCTCTCTCTCTATCTTTCTCGTCTCTCTATCTTTCTCGTCTCTGTCTCTCTCTCTCTCTCTTTCTCGACTCTCTCTCTCTCTCTCTTCTCTCTCTCCTTCTTGTCTCTCTCTCTTTCTCTTCTTCTCGTCTCTCTTTCCGTGTCTCTCTCTCTTTCTCGTCTCTCTCTCTCTCTCTCTCTCTCTCTCTCTCTCTCTCTCTCTCTCTCTCTCTCTCTCTCTCTCCCTCCCTCCCCCCCCCCCTCTCTCTCTCTCTCTCTCCCTCTTTATTAATAGGAAGAGACTTTTTTTGATTTACGCAACAAATTCCAGGCGGTGGATTTGTGTTTTTAAAATCGGAGGATTACTTTATGTATTAAAATTATATTAAGGATTTATCTGAGGGGTATGCGGCAATACCGAGTGCTCGGATTAATGCATCGAATGAAATCGTGCGTGTATATGTTAAAATCGGGTAAGGGTTTTGTTCAAGTAGGATGAAGGATTTCGGTTTTGAAATCGGGTGGCAGAGAGAGGCATTTAATCGGGCAGCGCGTTTAAGTGTTTAAAAATCGGATGCGAAGACTGTGACTACCGCTGCTTTATTCATGACTACTCACCATACCATGTAACACCCCTCCTCCTCCTCCTCCCCCTCCCCTTGCCCCTCCCCTTGCCCCTCCCCCTGCCCCTTCCCCCCACTTACCCGCTTCCCCAAGAGACATCCTCCCCACCACTCCTCCCCCCACCCCAACCTCCTAGCGGGACACATCAATAGGGCCGTGTGTTTGTGTGTGTGTATTTGTTTGTGTGTGTGTGTGTGTGTGTGTACTTGTTTGTGTGTGTGTGTGTGTGCGTGTGTGTCGCCTGCTATGGCCACGGTGGTCAGGTTTTGATGTGGGTCGTGGGTGAGGTAATGATGGGGTTGAGAGAGGGTTTACAACGGCGAGGTCTCCGGAGAGGTGCGAAATCCTCGTCTGTAAGGAATGACGGCATGGGGTTGATGGGGGTTTCGTAGGAGCGGTTTGTATGTATTCCTAATGGCTGAAGGCATACGTGGGGTTTGTGGGTATTCCTAAAGGTTGAAGGCATTCTTGGGGTTTGTGGGTATTCGTGAAGGCTGAAGGCATACGTGGGGTTTGTGGGTATTCGTGAAAGCTTATGGCATTCGTGGGGTTTGTGGGTATTCCTAAAGGTTGAAGGCATTCTTGGGGTTTGTGGGTATTCCTAAAGGCTGGAGGCATTCTTGGGGTTTGTGGGTATTCCTAAAAGCTGAAGGCATTCGTGGGTTTGTGGGTATTCCTAAGGCTGAAGGCATTCTTGGGGTTTGTGGGTATTCTAAAGGGCTGATGGCGTTCTTGGGGTTTGTGGGTATTCGTGAAGGCTGAAGGCATACGTGGGGTTTGTGGGTATTCGTAAAGGCTGAAGGCATTCTTGGGGTTTGTGGGTATTCCTAATGGCTGTAGGCATTCGTGGGGTTTGTGGGTATTCCTAATGGCTGAAGGCATTCTTGGGGTTTGTGGGTATTCCTAAAGACTGAAGGCATTCTTGGGGTTTGTGGGTATTCTTAAAGGCTGAAGGCATTTTGGCGTTTGTGGGTATTCCTAAAGGCTGAAGGCATTCCTTGGGGTTTGTGGGTATCCTAAGGTGAAGGCATTCTTGGGGTTTGTGGGGTTCCTAAAGGATGAGGCATTCTTGGGGTTTGTGGGTATTCCTAAAGGCTGAAGAGCATACGTGGGGTTTGTGGGTATTCTAAAGGCTGAAGGCATTCTTGGGGTTTGTGGGTATTCCTAAGGCTGAAGGGTTCTTGGGGTTTGTGGGTATTCTAATGGTTGTAAGGATTCTTGGGGTTTGTGGGTATTCACTAAGGCTGAAGGCATTCCTAGGGGTTTGTGGGTATTCCTAAAGGCTGAAGGCGTTCTTGGGGTTTGTGGGTAATTCTAATGGCTGTAGGCATTCGTGGGGTTTGTGGGTATTCCTAAAGGCTGAGGCATCTTGGGGTTTGTGGGTTATTCCTAAAGGCTGAAGGCGTTCTTGGGGTTTGTGGGTATTCTAATGAGTAGGCATTCTTGGGGTTGGGGTTTTCCTAAGGCTGAAGCGTTCTGTGGGGGGTTTGTGGGGTATTTCCTAATGGCTGTAGGCATTCGTGGGGTTTGTGGGTATTCCTAAGGACTGAAGCGTTCTTGGGGTTTGTGGGTATCGTGAAGGCTGAGGCATTCTTGGGGTTTGTGGGTATTCCTAACGGTGAGATCTTGGGGTTTGTGGGTATCGCGAAGACTGAAGGCATAAGTGGGGTTTGTGGGTATTCCTAAGGATGAAGGCATACGTGAGGGTTTGTGGGTTTTCCTCAAAGGTTGAAGGCATTTTGGGGTTTGTGGGTATTCCTAAAGGTTGAAGGCATTCTTGGGGTTTGTGGGTATTCTAAAGGCTGAAGGATTCTTGGGGTTTGTGGGTATTCCTAAAGGTGAAGGCATTTTGGGGTTTGTGGGTATTCCTGAGGCTGAGGCGTATC
The DNA here is from genome assembly GCF_977035675.1 of Penaeus japonicus. Classification (NCBI taxonomy): domain Eukaryota; kingdom Metazoa; phylum Arthropoda; class Malacostraca; order Decapoda; family Penaeidae; genus Penaeus; species Penaeus japonicus. The sequence continues at coordinate 39,157,612 of NW_028234427.1, read as the reverse complement.
TTGGGGTTTGTGGGTATTCTTAAAGGCTGAAGGCATTCTTGGTTTTGCGGGCATTCGTGAAAGCTTATGGCTTCGTGGGGGTTGCAGATGTTCGCAAAGACTGATGCATTCTTGGGATGTGTAGATTATGTTAAAGACTAATGGCATTTCCAGACGATGAAGGCATATCTTAGCCGTGGCGGCATTGTAAAGGAAGGCTGATGGTTTTCATAAAGGTTAAAAGGACATTTCTATGGGACTTATGAGCGTTGCAAGTATTCGTAAATTTATTTCTCTGACGCTGAATAACAGCAATATCTGCAGTTGAACTCGGGAACAAAAGTATAAATGACGCCATCTAGTTAAAACCAAGGGCATAAACCAGAAATTGGAGTTAATGAGACCCAGTTGAATGGATTTGCAAAGAAGAAGAAGAGAGGAAAAGAAATTTAGTGGATTCGTCAAAGCCCAGTACAATGGCATTTGCAATAAGACTGCAATAGGACTTGCAACACCAGAGTTGATGTAATTTATAATACCGAATGCAAGAAAACCATTGAAAAATTATAACCTTGCGGTGTACTAATTCTCATTCTCTTCAATGAAAAGTGATTCGCCGTGTTTATCATTTTATCATTGTGATCGACAAGGTATAACAAGGTTT
>NW_028234427.1:39136969-39149469 GCF_977035675.1 Penaeus japonicus | reverse complement strand
ATCCTCATTGTTATGATCCTCACCATTATCATTGTTATCATTGTTATTTTTTTTATTGCCATCATTATTTTCAATAATACTGATAGTATCATTATCATTATTATCATCATTAATATCATCATTATCATTATTATATCATCATTATTTCTATTAATGTCGTTATCATTATTACCCAAATCCCATTGATATCACTATTCTATTGATATTATTCTTATTGTTGTTCATATTATTTTCATTATTATTACTTATCATTATTAGTATATCATTATAGTATATCACTTATTATTATCATTATTATTATTATTATCATTGTTATCATTATTATCATATCATTATTACTATCAATATTATTTAGTTTATTATTATCAATATCATATTCTTCTATCTTGAACACCATTATCATATCATTATTATAATTAACATCATTATTCTCGTTGTTATCGATAAAATTAACTTTCATCATGTCCATTATCATCATTAATAATATCTTTTTAAGATTATCATTGTTTTTTTTACCATCATTGTTATTGTTACTGCTGTGAATATAGCTTTATCATTATTAGTAATTATTTGCCTGTTATTCTTGTTTCACTATTACTATCATCAGCAATATCTTTATTATTCTTTAATGATGATGATGTCATCTTAATTATGATTGCATATTATATTGGGTAAATGGTTGGTTTCATATTTCTATTGTACTGTTACTTTTTTGTATTTCAGTTTTATACGATCATTTCATCTGGACTGATCATAATCCTTGTGGTTAGAATAATAGCAATGAAAATAGCAATTGTCATTATTACAATCCTCATCATTATCATTATCATTTTTGTTGTCATCATTATTGTTATCACTATTGTTATTCTCAGTATTGTCATTATCTTTTTTCTATCATTATTTCATTAGCATTATCTTTATTTTCATTTTCTTTATCAGCATTAAACATCATGAGTATCACTATCATCAGATTTATTATTATTAGCAAATCTATTATTGTTGTCGTTATTATCATTATCAGTTAGCATCATTACCTAATTACCACTAGCATTACATTGATATTTTTATTATTATTATGATGTTGTTTAGGTAGTTATATTATCATATCAGTTATTTTTTATGTTCATTATTTTTACATTATTATAATTACATTTATAATTGCTGTTATAATAGTTATTATCTTTATTATGATGGTAATTATCATTATTATTTCCACAATCATTATATGTCGTTTCATTGCTGTCTGTGTTATTTTCATGTTGTGATTATTTATGTAGAATGATCTCCATCAAGCACCTCGTCCATTATCATCATCAGATTATTCGTTATTAATGGTATAACTATTATTTCTGTTATTCTTATATTATTACTATTAGTTGTTGTATCAAGTCTATCGGTATTATCATTATTTTCATCTGAACATTTCATAATCACATCATGGCTCTTCATTATTATCTATTATTCTTATTCATTATTTATTTTTATTATTATGATTATTTATTATTATCATTAAGAATTAGCATTATCACAATTATCATCTTATTTTAATTTGTTAGAATCCATCTTCATTATCATTTGTTGTTATCATTATCACATGAGATAATAAGTAAGGATAATATTACCGCTGTTATTTCATAATCATAACCGTTCATCATCATTAAGATTTTTATCAGTATTTACATTACCGATAATGGTATCATGATTTAACATCCATTATTATCTCAATTCACCTTTGTTTATCACTGCTTCTATGTTATTATCTAATTTTCTTAGCTTTGATGTGTTTTTATAGTTATTGTTATGCATCTTATCATTTTAATCAATCTTTGTTATTTCTGCTTCTTTTTTCACTATGCTATCATTTTTATTATTCAATATCATCTATGGCATATAAACTGATAGTTATAATTATTATCATTATCATTGTTATCAATTATCGGTATCTCTTTATTGGTTTATGATATGTAATCATTCTCAATAAGGACCGATATAATTTCATTAGTTTGATCAATTAATTTTTATGATTCTTCATTATTTCCTTATATTGTTGATATCATCATAACAACTTATTGCTTGAGGTATTATCATTATCTTGTCCTTATCTTGTGTTCTATTTTTCTTGACTTTATTACTACTAAAAATATTACTATCATAGGCTTTCCATGTTGTTATTGATATCATTTTCATTATTTGTAGTGGTATTAGTATCATTATCATTATTACTACAATTCTTATTATTATGATTATATAATTATCATTATCTTTTTATCTTCATTGTTATTATTCATTCATTATCATTATCATCGTTTTTATAATCTTTTTGTCATATCATTTTGATCATTATGTGATGATTGCTATTATCACCAATCATGTTATCTTTTGAGATTATTTCATTTTCATTATCAGTATCAACATTATCATCATGATTATCACTATCATCATTATAATCTTAGCAATACTATTATTGTTGTCGATTATTATCATTAATCTTTAATCATTCTAATTACTCTAGCATTATTGTATTGTCATTATTATTATTATTGTTGTTGGTAGTATCATTATCATAATCATATTATATTATTTTCATTTATTTTTACATTATTATAATTACATTATAATTGCTGTTATCTTAGTTATTATCTTTATTATGATTGTAATAATCATTATTATTTCCACAAATCTTATTATTATCGTTATCATGCTGTCTGTGTTATTAATCATTGGTGTTTATTATCTTCATGAGAGATGATCTTCATCGCTCCTTGTCATTATAATCACATTATGTATTATGGTATAAACTATTATTATTGTTATTATTATTATTAGTACTATTGTTGTTGGATATCAATGTTATCTTGATTATCATTAGTTTCATCATGAACTATCATATCATTCATTGCTATCATTATTATTTTTATTATTATTATTTTTTTTATTATTTTTATTATTATTACATTATCAATATAAATAGCATTATCACAATTATCATTATTTTAATTGTTATCATCCCATCTTCTTATCATTGTGTTTTCATTATCAACATGAAGTAATAGTACATGTTAATAATACCGTGTTATTTTCCTCAGAGAACCGTCATCATCATTAGATTATTATCAGTATTTCATCCGATAATGAGTATCATTGTTGAGTCATCATAATTATTATCATCAATCACCTTTGTTTCACTGCTTCTATGTTATTATCTAATATTCTTAGCTTTGTGTGTTTTAATAGTTATTGTTATTATATTATCATTATTCATCATCTTTTTTATTCTCTTTTTTATAATGTATCATTTTTTTATTATCAATTTCATCAATGCAACATAAACTGATATTTATCCAATATTATCATTATCATGTTATCATTATCGTTATCATTTTATTGTTTATGTTATCGTTCTCATTTCATAAGGACATTATTAATTATATTATTTTTATCAATATTTTTATGATCATCATTATCATTATCATTGTTGATATCATCATAACAAATATTGTTGTTGTTATCATTATCTTGTCATATCTTGTGTTTATTTTTCTTGTCTTCATTACCTACATAAATATTACTATCATAGCTTTCCTTAGCTGTTATTGATATCATTATCATTATTTGTAGTGGTAATAGTATCATTATCATTATTATTATTACTACAATCATTATTATTATGATTATTACAATTATCATTATTATATTCATGTTATTATCATTCATTTATTTTCATTGTTTTTATAATCTTTTTGTTATCTCTTATGATCATTATGATGATTATTGCTATTATCACATCACTGTTATCTTTTGTTATTATTTTTTCTCTTTTATTATTATTATTATAATTATCACCATTACCATTTTTCCCCAAAAATTTATGATTTTATGCATATTTAGTTTTAAAATTACTACCCTTTTTTTTTTTAATTTATAATTTTTTTTATCATCGTTATTATTTTTATGTGATTTTAAAATTTTTAAATTTTTAAAAATTATTATCACTACCCAATTGCTATTTTCCCCTCTTATCGTTTTTTCCCCTTTTTAATCTTCTTTTTTTTTACCACTATCATTTTTTTGATTCCCATTTAAAATTCATTTTTGCAATAATTATAATTTTTTTTTCCATTATTTTATCATCATTATTTTTCTTATCATCATTATCACCCTTCATTTTATTTCTACTTCTTAATTTAATTTTTCTTTTTTTTTTTTTCCTTTTTTTGTTTTTGTTTGTTTTTGTTGTTGTCATTGTTACAATGTTTTTAAATTATTGAAACATGACTTTTTTTTTTTTCTTTTTTTTACTATTTTATTATTATCTTATAAATTTATTATTGATATGGATCTCCTTTGTTTTTTTAAATTTAGGGTTTATTGAAAATCATCATTATTTTGTTAATATCTAGGGTTTAATTATGAGTTTTAAATACTTTTAAATGATAATGCAAAAAAAGGGTTGTTTTATGATAAATGCTATTTTTCTTCATTTTTTTATCCTCAAATACCCCAATTGAAATTATCTTATTGTTATTAATTTTCATCTCATTTGGTTTTTATCAGTTTAATGCTCTCTCAAAAAAGGGTGTAATTTTGGGGTTGTGTGAATAAGTAAAAATAAATAAATGAATATATATATAAATATAAATATTTTTATATATATAAAAAATTTTTTATATAAAAAATAAAATTTTATTTATTTTATACAACCACACACACACCACCCCAACACACCAAAAATTTATATATATATAAAATTTTATATTTTATAAATATATATATATAAATATATAAAATATATATATATAATAAATACACACCCCAACACACACACAAAAAAAACCCCCACACACACAACACAAATACACACACTTAGAAAACACATACTAACAGAAATTTTTAAAAATGGGATAAAAAAATAAGAATAATGATGATAATAACACCGAAAATAACATGATAATTTTAAATGTTTTTAATTCTTGGGGGAAAAAATTAAAAGAACATCACAGAGCGCACCCGTAAAAATTTTTTTAGCCCCCCGGGCCCTTTCGCTGGACACAACCCCTTTTTCTCTCTCTCTTTTCTCTAATCTATCTTTTAATCTGCTGTCTATCATCTATCTGTTTTTTCTATCAAACACTTTTTCTTTTCTTTCTTTTTTCTTTCTTTCTTTTTTCTCTCTCTCTCTCCCCCTCTCTCTCTATCAAATTTTATCTATCGTTTTTTCTTTTTTTTTTCCCTCTCTCTTTTTCCCTCTCTTTTCCTCTCTCTCTCCCCTTCTCTCTCTCTCTCTTCCAATCAAACTATCTATCTATCTATCAAACTATCGTTTTTTCTTTTTCTCTCTCTCTCCCCTCTCCTCTCTTCGTTCTCCCTCTCTCTCCCCCCATCTATCTACCCTATCTATCTATCAAATCTATCGTTTTCTCTCTCTCTCTCTCTTCTCTCCCCCTCTTTTTCTCTCTCTCCCCCTTCCTTCCCCTCCCCCTCCCCCCCTCTCTCTCCCCTCTCTCTTTTTTCCTTTCTATCTCCCCTCTCTCTCCCCCCAATCTCCCCTCTTTTCTCTTCTCTCTCTCTCTCTTCTCTCCCCCCCCCTCTTCTCTCTCTCTCTTTTCCCCACTTCCTCTTTCTCTTTTTTCCTCTTCTCTCCCCTCTCTCTATCTCTCTCCTCTCTCTCTCCCCCCTCTCTCCCCCTCTCCCCCTCTCCCCTTCCCCCTCATCTTCTATCTTTTTTCCCCCTTTTCTCTTTTCCCCCTCCCCCCCTCTCTCTTTTCTCTCTCTCTCCCCCCTTCCCCTCTCTCTCTCTCTCTCCCCTTCTCTCCCCCTCTCTCTTTCCCCCTCTTTCCCCCCTTTTTCCCCCCTTTCCCCCTTTCCCCCCTTCTCCCCTCCTTTTCCTTCCCCCTCTTTTTTCCCCCCCTTTCCCTTTTTCTCTTTCCCTTCCCCCTCTCTTTTCTTTCTCTTCTCTCTCTCCCCTTCTTCTCTCTCCCCCTTCTCCCCTCTTTTCCCCTCTCTCTTCTTTTCCCCTCCCCTCTCTTTTTTCCCCCTCCCCCCCCCCTCTCTCTCCCCCCCCCCCCCCCCCCCCCCCCCTCCCCTCTCCCCCTCCCCTTCCCCTTTCTCCCCCTCTCTTTTTTTTAACCCCTCTCCCCCCTCCTTCTCTCTTCTTCTATCTATCTTATCTATTTTTATCGTTTTTTCTTTCTCTTTCTCTCTCTCTCTCTCTCTTTTCCCCTCTTTTTAATCTTCTATTATCTATCTATTTATCTATCTATCTTTTTTTCTTTCTCTTTCCCCTCTCTCTCTCTATTTTATCAAATTTTCCCTTTATCTATCTATGGGCTTTCTCTCCCCCTCCTCCTCTCACCCATCTATTATCTGCCTCTTTATCTAACCTCTTTCTCCCTCCCCCCCTGTTCTCCAACTTTCCCTCTTCTCTTCTCCCACCTCTCCTCCCCCCTCCTTCCCTTTTTTCCCCTCCCCGCCCATTTTTTCTTTCGTCTTCTCTTTCTCTCTCCCGCCTCTCTTCCACTTTCCCTTTTTTCTTTCTCCTCTTCTTTTTCCTTCCTCCCTTTAAACTTTTCTTCTCTCCTCCCTTTTTTTCTCCCTTTTTTCCCCTCTTCCCTTTTTCCCTCTTTCTTCTTTCTCCCCCCTTTCCCCCTCTTTCTCCAACCTCTTTTTCCCTTCCCTATCCACCACCCTTTTCTTTTCCCCTCCATCTCTCTTCTCTTCCTTTTTTCCCAAAATTTTCTCCATATTTTTATCCACGCTTTCTATCCCCCCCCCTACCTTCCTCTCTTCTTTTTAAACTTTTTTCTGATCTCTCTCCTCTCTTCGCCTCTTTTCCTTTCTCTTCCTTTCCCTCCCTCCCCTCTCCTTTCCCTCTCTAACTTATTTTTCTCTTTTCCCCTCTCCATCCATTCCACCCCCCATTTTCCTTCCCTTCCTTCCCTCCCCCTTTCTTCCTCTATTTTTTCTCCTTTTATCCTTCCTCCCTCTCCGTCCTATTTTCTTTTTCTTCTTTTCTCTCCTTTCTCTTCACTCTCTTTTTTTCCCCCTCCTGTCTTGCTCCTTTTCTCTCTCCTTCCTTCTCCATCACTCCTTCTTTCCCCCTCTCTTTCTCCCTCCCCCCCTTTCTCTAAACATCATGTTCCTTGCCCCCCTTTCCCTTTCCCGGCAAGGTTCTTTCCCCCTCAGGAATCTCGAAAAGATCCTCACACCTCACGTCGTCATGCCACTAACTTGGGCTCCCCTTTTCCCACCGCATTAAATATATATGGACTCTTTTTTTATTGTTTTCCCCGAGACGTGGCAGCGTTCGCGAGTTGCTCCTGAGGATAAAACGTTCAGAAGGTAATAGGAGATCGAACGTGCACGCTTTTTGGAGGATCTGGGCCCCCGCAGGGGGGCATGTTATAATAATCTTTTTTTTTTTTTCCCTTTTTTTTCTTTTTCCAGGGAAGATTTTTTTGGTCGCCAAAATTAGCTGCCCCCAATTTATTGGGGAGAATTTTTAATGTTGAGATGATGGACGTTAGGCTGCGCAGGCACCGGGGTTGATTTTCTCCACTTGAAAACAAATGGTGCAAGCCCAGGGCCACCCCCAGGCCCAGCTGCACTGACTCTATTAAATTCTCGTGCGACCCCTATGCGCTTTACGATGTTCTAATTCCTGTCATGGTCGGTATTATAGTTATAATACGTCAAAATTATGAAGATTGTTAGGCTGACGATGCCCGGGTAGACAAAAAGGCTAAAAACCGACTAAGTTTTTTCCCCCGTGCAAGAGTGGAGACACGCACACCTCCTCAGGGGCAATGTTCAACTTGTGGGGGGTGTTGCCAACTCCCCGGGTTATTTATGAAGCGTTTCGCACCAATGGCAACACCCTCGAACATTTCTATTCTGGGTCTTTTTTATTACGTACGACACGTGGGCTTCTGCCTCTTCATCTCTCCCCCCCGATCGGACAACTTCTTCTGGGAGACCAAAATTACAGTTGCGGGGATGCGGGGGAAAGAGCCTCCCCGAGGCGAAAAGCCCGATGTGGAGGGGAGGAGGGAGGGAGAGGGAGGGGGAGGGGGGAAGGAGAGGGCTGAACGGACGGGGGAAACGCAGATTTGTTGAAACTTGCTGGGCGCCCAGATTTTCCCGTTCCGGCTATTACTTCTTACCATAACCCCAGCGGGTTACCGACCGGCCTTTTCCCGCAAGCTAGCGCCCCGGGTCGTTTCCCTTCGTCCAAGAAGTTTTGCCGGGATCCCTAGTCCCCTCGACGGGGGGAGGACCCCGGGGGTTCTCCGCGACGAAACGGGAGTTTTATCGAAAGGAAAACCTCGAGTGGAAGCCGGGTCTCTGGGGTCTCCCCTGGGCCTCGGCGAAAAGGGCGGGGAAGGGGCCGACGGAGCGATTCGAGGAAAGCCGAGCGCCCCGAAGGCAAAAATTGTCACAAAAGATATGCATTTTTTTGTATAAAAAGACAAACCTTTTAGAGCTCGGGCTAAAATGAGATTTTATGCATCCTCTGTTTTTTTATTACAAAGCGGGGTGACCCCTTCACGGATCAGGTACTAGAAAAGAGATGGGGTTAAACGTCCTTTTAAAGCACATGACGCCCAGGGAAGAAAAGCGGTTCTTCTATTTTCTCTCTCTCTCTCCTCTCCTCCTCTCTCTCTCTCTCTCTTGCTCTCTCTCTCTCTCTCTCTCCTCTCTCTCTCTCTCTCCCTCCCCTCTCCTCTCTCCCTTCTCCCATTTCACACTCTTCCCGCTTCTGGATGTGAAAACTTTAACCCCCCTCAACCCCCCCCCCACCCACCCCCCTTTAACCCCACCCCCCCACACAGAAAACCAACTAATGCCCTCAACCAAGAAATGTCAAGAACTTATAAAAATCCTTTTTTTAATAAACATTAAAAAACCAAAAAGCTCTTGTTTTACTCTCAAAAGCTTTTTCGTTGGGGCGCGATCCAAGGGGTTGTGTTTTGGGTACGGGAATCATTCGCTTTTTCTCTCTTTTCTCATTCTCTCTGTTTCTCTTTTTTCTTTCCTCTCCTCTTCTCTCCCCTCTCTCTCTCTTGTCCCCTGTCTGTCTCTCTCTTTCTCCCTCTCTCTTCTCTTTGTCTGTCTCTTCTTCCCTTTTTCTCTCTTTTTGTCCGTCTTTTTCCCCTCTTTTTCTCTCTCTCTTCTTCTCTCTCTCTTTTCTCTGCTGTTTTTTCCTCTCTCTCTCTCTCTCTCCTCTTCCCCTCTTCTCTCTCTCCCCCTCTCTCTCTCTTTTCTCTCTCTCTCTCTCTCTCTCTCTCTATTCTCTCTCTCTCTCTCTCCCCTTTTTCTCCCCTTCTTTTTTCCCCCTCCTTTTTTTTTTTTTTTCCCTTTTTTCTCTTTTTCTCTCTTCCCCTCTTCTTTTTTCTTTTCTCTATCTATCTATCTATTTTTTCTATTATAAAAAGGGGAAAAAAAAAAAAACTGTGGGCGTTCCGAGTAAACTGCTTCTTTTATTCTATTTCTGTCTTTATTCTTTCGTTTTTTTTTCCCATTATTTATTAAATTATTTCTTCGACTGTCCTTTGCTACATATACTATACATACTTTCTTTTTTTCTCCTTCTATTGCTGTTTTCCTTATTTTAAATTTTAATTTCTTGTTCCTGCTCGCTTTTGGTATTTTTTCTTTTCCTCTCATGGCCAGACAAAAGGGCCCCGCGCCTTCTGACCTTCGTCCAGTCTTTTGCATGAGCGTATGTCTCTTCTCAAAGCCCATGTTCGGTATGCGTTTAAATGCCCCTCTTCCAGCATCCTTTCTCCTGTCATGGCTCAGGGTTTCCCCAGCACCCCTTCTCCCCGCCCCCCCCCCCCGCCCCTTTTCTCTCTCTTCTTTTTCCCTTTCCTTATTTTCCCCCCCCTTCCCTCACCCCTCGATCTGGCACCCATCCATCACCCCCCCCCCCCCTCCCTCCCTCTCCCTCTCCCCTCTCCTCTCTCCCCCCCCTCCCCCCCCCCCCCCCCCTCCTCGCCCCTCCCCGCCAAAGAACCGCGCCTCCCCCCCCCCCCCCACCCCCCCCCCTCCGCCCTCCGCCCTCCGCCCTCCAACCCTCCGCCCCCCCCCTCCCCCCCCTCCCCCCCTCCGTTTTGTCCTTAGGGGATTTTGTCCTTGGGGAGGTGGGGCTTAAGGGGCTTTGGTGGTTTGGGTGGCCCAGGGTTAAGGGGTAGCAGGCGAGGCCCGCTTTTCGCCGAAAGTAAACCCTTTAAAAGGCATGGCAGAGCCCTTTCCCGCCGTGCAGCGCTGTTCTAAGAACCCAAACCCATTTTTCGGCATTTCAATACTCCCCCCGGATTTTTTCCCCCTACCGGGGCCTCGCCCGCCCCGTCAGCCACGCCAATACGGTTTACTCCGGGGGCTGTAAGGCTAAACCCTTTCCGCGGAGGGGCCCCGGGCTTGCGCTCTTTGCCCCCCCAAAGGGTACAGGGCCTGATTAAAGCCCGGGCGTTAGGGGGCTGAGTCCGGGGCCGGTGGGCCGCGGGGGGCCAGACGGGCCAGCAAACCCCACCCCCCGGCCTTCCAACCACCGGACCGCCCTCAGACCAGCCTTCCAGCCCAAAACCAACCACCCTTTTCGCCCGGCCCGGAAATCACGTTTCCAGCCCGCTTTCCAACACCTTCCAGACCACCCACTAACCAAAAATTCCCAAAACTACCCTTTTAAAGGGCCAGCCCTAAATCACGATTCCCCCAGCTCTCCAGATAGCCTTCCAGACCCCCCTCCACCCCAAAATTTTCAGACCGCCAAGAAAGGACCCAACCCCCCTTCCGACCAACCCTTCCAACCACCCCCCTCCCGCCGCAGCCGCCCATCCCTCCAGCCATCCCCCCATCCAACCTCTGCCCCGACAACTCCTCCCTTCACACCCCTTGCTTGGGGCACACGTCGCTGCCAATGGCCGCCTTTGGGGGCCCGCCCGGGGCTAGCCTGCCCGCACCCCTCGAGTCGGTCCCTGCCAGAGAACAGTCACATTTGATCTTTTTGCTGGCAGTCTACTGTAATTTTCCGTTAACCCCCTCCCGGGCCTACCCCGCCAAATTTTGAACTTAATGTAGTTTTATGCCTGCTTGTTATACGTGCAGTCTTTTGCCTTCATGCCCGTTGTTATATACCCTTTTTGTGCTTGTTTATGCGTCTGGCTTATGCCCATTGGGGCTGTTTATTTCACCCGCTCATTTTCCACTTTTTTTTTCTCTCTTTTTCGCTTTGTGTTACTTAGTTATGCCCTTTGGGCGGGGCTTGTGTTTTCCTTTGGGGAAATTTCTATGCAGGAGAGAGCGGGTAACTTTGGGGGTTTTGGGTGTTCATCTGGGCCGGAGTCAAGGCTGGTTCACAGGTACTTGTTGAAAGTGTGTTTGTCATTATCCTGAGGGAGGTAGAGAGGGAGGGAGGGAGAAGGTGGGGAGGGAGGGAGAGGGAGGGAGAAGGTGGGAGGGAGAGAGAGGAAAGGAGGGAGGGAGACAGAGACAAAGAGAAATTGAGAGACAGAGAGAGACAAAGAGAGAGAGAAAGAGAGAGAGAGAGAGAGAGAGACAAAGAGAGAGAGAGAGAGAGAGAAAGAGAGAAAGAGAGAGAGACAGAGACAGAGACAGACAGAGAAAGGAAGAGAGACGGATAAGACACACGACGAAAACCCCGAAAGTCCAAAACTAAGAGGGCAAGTAAAAAAAAAAAAAAAAAAGCAGGCAGAGATGGAGAAACAGACATAGATAGAGGGAGAGAGAAGAAAATAAATATATAAAGAGAAAAAATATATATGTCCATAGTAAACCAGATCAAAAAACATTCACAATCACAAACTATTAAAAGCGAAGGTGATTCATTTATAAACATCTTTTGATTAATCATGAAAGTTATTCTGACATATCTAATTAACCCAAAAAAAAAACTGAAGTCTAATTGTTCTTAAAACCCTATGTGGAAAAGTGGGAAACATTGTTGTAAATATGTAAACATTTTTAAAAACAGCCGGTAACCTGGGATTTAACACACAGTTATGTTCATTTTTTAAATTGTTTTAAAGGGTTTTTTTTCTGTTGTTTATTTTTGAAATATACTTATCATTATCATTATCATTATTAATGTCGATTACTGTTATTAGTACAGCTGTTGTTAGCATTATTATAAATGATGATTGGTATTATTATCATTCTCTCTCTCTCTCTCTCTCAGCCTCTCTGTCTCTTGTCTTTCTGTCTCTCCCTTATTCTCTCTCTTTCTGCGTCTGTCTCTGTCTCTCTCTGTTTCTGTCTGTCTGTCTGTCTTTTCTACTATTTCTATTACATCATCTATCTCTCTCCTCTGTCTGCTCGTCGTCTTCTCCTCTCTTCCCCCTACTCTTTCTCTCTCCTTCTCTCTCTCTTTCTTCTTCTCTCCTCTTCTCTCTTTCTCTCTCCCCTCTCTTTTACTTTTTCTCGCATCTTTTTGGGGTTGTTCGCCATCTTCAAGGTTTTTAAGACTTAAAATGGCATCAACAATC
>NW_028234427.1:39122741-39125241 GCF_977035675.1 Penaeus japonicus | reverse complement strand
CAGCACGAGGCAGAGCGAGCGAAAGAGATCCCAAGCCAGAGCGAGAGAGAAAGAGATCCCAAGCCAGAGCGAGAGAGAAAGAGACAGCACGAGGCAGAGCGAGAGAGAAAGAGAGACCACAAGCCAGAGCGAGAGAGAAAGAGAGAGCACAAGCCAGAGCGAGAGAGAAAGAGAGAGCACGAGGCAGAGGGAGAGAGAAAGAGAGAGCACGAGGCAGAGCGAGAGAGAAAGAGAGAGCATAAGGCAGAGTGAGAGAAAGAGATCCCAAGCCAGAGCGAGAGAAAAAGAGAGATCCCAAGCCAGAGCGAGAGAAAGAGATCACAAGCCAGAGCGAGAGAGAAAGAGAGAGCACGAGGCAGAGCGAGCGAAAGAGATCCCAAGCCAGAGGGAGAGAGAAAGAGAGAGCACAAGGCAGAGCGAGCGAAAGAGATCCCAAGCCAGAGCGAGAGAGAAAGAGAGAGCACAAGGCAGAGCGAGCGAAAGAGATCCCAAGCCAGAGGGAGAGAGAAAGAGATCCCAAGCCAGAGGGAGAGAGAAAGAGATCCCAAGCCAGAGGGAGAGAGAAAGAGAGAGCACGAGGCAGAGCGAGAGAGAAAGAGAGAGCACGAGGCAGAGGGAGAGAGAAAGAGAGAGCACGAGGCAGAGCGAGCGAAAGAGATCACAAGCCAGAGTGAGAGAGAAAGAGAGAGCACAAGGCAGAGTGAGAGAGAAAGAGAGATCACAAGCCAGAGGGAGAGAGAAAGAGAGATCACAAGCCAGAGGGAGAGAGAAAGAGAGATCCCAAGCCAGAGGGAGAGAGAAAGAGAGAGCACGAGGCAGAGGGAGAGAGAAAGAGATCCCAAAGCCAGAGGGAGAGAGAAAGAGAGAGCACGAGGCAGAGCGAGAGAGAAAGAGATCCCAAGCCAGAGGGAGAGAGAAAGAGAGAGCACGAGGCAGAGCGAGAGAAAGAGACAAGCCAGAGCGAGAGAGAAAGAGAGAGCACGAGGCAGAGCGAGAGAGAAAGAGAGATCACAAGCCAGAGCGAGAGAGAAAGAGAGAGCACGAGGCAGAGCGAGCGAAAGAGATCACAAGCCAGAGCGAGAGAGAAAGAGAGATCCCAAGTCAGAGCGAGAGAGAAAGAGAGAGCACAAGGCAGAGCGAGAGAGAAAGAGAGAGCACAAGGCAGAGCGAGAGAGAAAGAGAGAGCACAAGGCAGAGCGAGCGAAAGAGATCACAAGCCAGAGCGAGAGAGAAAGAGAGATCCCAAGTCAGAGCGAGAGAGAAAGAGAGAGCACAAGGCAGAGCGAGAGAGAAAGAGAGAGCACAAGGCAGAGCGAGCGAAAGAGATCCCAAGCCAGAGCGAGAGAGAAAGAGAGAGCACAAGGCAGAGCGAGCGAAAGAGATCCCAAGCCAGAGCGAGAGAGAAAGAGAGAGCACAAGGCAGAGCGAGCGAAAGAGATCCCAAGCCAGAGCGAGAGAGAAAGAGAGAGCACGAGGCAGAAGAAGAGAGAAAGGAGAGCACGAGCAGAGCAGAGAGAAGAGAGAGCACGAGGCAGAGCGAGCGAAGAGCCATCACGAGCCAGAGCGAGAGAGAAAGAGACAGCACTAGGCAGAGGAGCGAAAGAGATCACAAGCCAGAGCGAGAGAGAAAGAGAGAGCACAAGGCAGAGCGAGCGAAAGAGATCTCAATCCAGAGGGAGAGAGAAAGAGAGATCCCAAGCCAGAGCGAGAGAGAAAGAGAGATCCCAAGCCAGAGCGAGAGAGAAAGAGAGAGCACGAGGCAGAGCGAGCGAAAGAGATCCCAAGCCAGAGCGAGAGAGAAAGAGAGAGCACGAGGCAGAGCGAGCGAAAGAGATCCCAAGCCAGAGCGAGAGAGAAAGAGAGATCACAAGCCAGAGCGAGAGAGAAAGAGAACCCAAGCCAGAGCGAGAGAGAAAGAGAACCCAAGCCAGAGCGAGAGAGAAAGAGAGATCCCAAGCCAGAGCGAGAGAGAAAGAGAGAGCACAAGCCAGAGCGAGAGAGAAAGAGAGAGCACGAGGCAGAGCGAGCGAAAGAGATCCCAAGCCAGAGCGAGAGAGAAAGAGAGATCCCAAGCCAGAGCGAGAGAGAAAGAGAGAGCACGAGGCAGAGCGAGAGAGAAAGAGATCCCAAGCCAGAGCGAGAGAGAAAGAGAGAGCACGAGGCAGAGCGAGCGAAAGAGATCCCAAGCCAGAGCGAGAGAGAAAGAGAGATCACAAGCCAGAGCGAGAGAGAAAGAGAGAGCACGAGGCAGAGCGAGCGAAAGAGATCACAAGCCAGAGCGAGAGAGAAAGAGAGAGCACAAGGCAGAGCGAGCGAAAGAGATCTCAATCCAGAGGGAGAGAGAAAGAGAGATCCCAAGCCAGAGCGAGAGAGAAAGAGAGATCCCAAGCCAGAGCGAGGAGGTAGAGAAGAGAGACAGCACAAGGCAGAGCGGAGAGAGAGAGAAGAAGAGAGAGCACAAGGCCAGAGCGAGAGAAAAAGAGGACCAGCCCGAGCGAAA
>NW_028234427.1:39118616-39122641 GCF_977035675.1 Penaeus japonicus | reverse complement strand
TGTTAAATATATTAAAAAGGTTTTTTTAGTATATTTTATATTATAATTTTTATAGATTTATTTTTATATTTTTATTTGGGATAGATAGATGATTGATAGTAGAGAGAGAGGGAGAGAGGTTGGGGACGGATTAATTAATATAAAAAAAAAAAAAAAATTAAATAAATTTTTTTAAAATATTTTCCCATAAAAGTTTTTTAAAATTCTTATAAAAATATATTTTGGGTATTTGATATAAAATTATATGTATTTCAAAAGATAAAATTTTTTAAAATTTATATATATATGAAAATTTTTATTTTAAATAAATTATTCCCTTTTTATAAAAATTTAAATATAATATTTTTAATTATACATGATATTTTTATATATATAATAAATAAAAATTATCCTTTATATATATATATTATTTTTAAAATATATATATTATTTATAAAATAATTTATTTTACACATATAAAATAAATAAAAAAACATATAAAAAAGGAGTAAGATAAAATTTATATAAAAAGGAAAATAAGATATATATAAGGAAATAAATAAAAATTTGGGAATATAAAAAATTAAAATTATATATATTTTATACTTTTAAAAAAGTTTAAATAGAGAATATTATAATAAAATATTTTTATATAATATTTATATTTTATATTTATATATATATTTTTTTATTTTTTTATTTTTATATATATATATATATATAAAATATATTTTTCTTAAATTTTATTTTAATATATTTTTGATATATAAAATTTATATATTTTTTTTATATATTTATAAACCCTTATTTATATATATATTTTATATTATATATATATTAAGTAAATATATTATATTTTTTATTATATATAAAAATTATATAAAATTTTATGTGTGGGTGTGGGTGTGTGTGTGGGGTGTGTGAGTGTGTGTGTGTGGGGTGTGTGTGTGTGTGTGTGTGTGTGTGTGTGTATAGAATATATATAACACACCAAACACACCACCCCACAAACACCAAAACACCCCCACACCAAAAAACAAAACCCACACAAAAAAAACCATTATATTTATATTATATAAAATTATATTTAAATTTTATATACTTTATATTAAAATTATTTTATCATATATGAAATATAAATATACATATTTTATGTATATATTTTATATATAAAAATACAATATTTTTATATATATTATTGTTATATTTTATATTTATTTGCTTCCTCATGGAGGACCCAATAAACTCCCCAACCCCCTTAAATTTTTCTGTGGTTATTCTAAAAAAATTTCTTTAAAACTTCCCCCGATTATTGACCAAATCTGGGAACAAATGCCCAAAGTTTCCCAAATTTAAGGTCTTCTAAAAATTAATTGATGCAAAAATTTCTTTTCCCGGGAGCCATGCCAAATTTTTCCCTCCCCCCACGGGTAACACTGCTTTTTTCTGAAAAAGGGCCAAAATACACCCGTACTCCCCCGACGGTCCCTTTGGTATAAATTGGTGTGTTGATCAGACTCAGTGGGGCGGGAAAATTTTTGCTGATTAAAAATTAACTCGAGTCAAAGGATTCTTCAGGGAATTTTTAATGGATTCGATTCGTTTTGGTGTAAAAAAGTTTTTAGTCTGTCCCGGGAGAGTCAGTCTTTCCCCAAATTCCCCTGGGGGAAACCCTCGTCAAGCTTGGAGTTTTTAAATTTTTAAACTGGTTAATCTCCTTTTCTTTAAACTTGTAACGTAAGCATGAAAAAACATACATACAGTAATTACGTTTTTTTCCCTGATAAAGAATTATCTATCGTGACGGAAATACACCTCGATAAAATAACAAAACGAAAAAAAAAGATAATATCAAAAAGATTGATAAAATAGATAAATAAACACATTTCATTTTCGTTTCGAAGGGTACTTGGTCTCCTTTTTAGGAATCTTTTTTTTCCCTTATCATTTCATTTCCCTTTCCCCCAAAGGGAAAAGGGGTTGCACACAAGGCGGCGTTTCCCCCCTCGCCAAACGGGGGAAAAGGGGTTTCCCGAAATCCCCGACGTTCATGATGAAGAAGAAAGGGAAAGGGGTTCCCAAGAGCTCAGAGAAGCGTTTCCGAATGTCGGGGGGTAGGGCGTAGAAAAGCGTTTGTTGGGGTAAATTTTAAGTATGGGTTATGTGTAGATTTTTAGGGGAAAAAGTAGATGTTTGGGGTGGATAAGGTTGATTAGATAAGGATCTTTTTAGGACGGGTGAAGATTAGGTAAATGGGAAAAAAAAAAAAAATGGGGGTAGGAAAGTAGAAAAAGGGTAGATAAAAACAAAAGGGAGGGGGGTTTTTAGGCAAGCATTTAAGCAAATGAAAAAACTCAGATACAAAAAAATAAGTAGATTTAATAAATAGTTGGAACATATACAAATACTTCTATACAGATTTCCCTCCCTGACCGGGGGTCAAAACCTCGTCCCCTTCCCAATGTAGCCCGGAGGGAGTCCTAAATCCCGGTATTCCCTTTTTTTTCATCTTACATATACTTTATAAAACGTTCGATATACACAAAAAGCTCTGAAAGATTTTTTATATATTTTTCTTAAAAGAAAAGAGGAAGAAAAAAAACACGTAATTTTTGGGATTTCGAAACTGGATTTTATTTGGGGGGGGCTGACAGGGAAACTGTCACCAGGATTTGTGACCGGGATGTTAATGTATGGATGCCCTTTCCCCTTAGGGATTTATTAATTTTATTTCGGGGGTGCTTTCGTCGATCAGCGTTCCGCCCAAGGGAAGGAAAATTTTTTAAAAACACTGGGGTACTGACCCTCTCTTGTTTTGATTGGGATCTGTGTTTAAATAATTTAAGGGGTCCCCTATTTTATTTTTTGGATCCTTTTTTTTTTAATGATATAATTGATTTGTTTTTATTATTTATTTATTTTATTATTCTAAACATTAGCGATGCTGCTTTTAATAGACAAATCGTAGGTACCTATATCTATAGTCTTGAAAATGGGGAATGGGCTATCATCTCCTCTCTCTCTTTTCTCTCTCTTCTCTCTCTCTTTCTCTCTCTCTCTCTCTCTCTTTCCTCTCCTCTCTCTCTCTCCTCTCTCTCTCTTCTCTCTCCCCTCTCTCTCTCTCTCTTTATTACGAGGTTTGGGAACATTAGGCTTTTGAGTTTGCCCCCCGCATGAAAATGCTTTTTGTATTTTTTTTTTTTGGTTTCTGTTTTTTTATATGATAACATAAAATTTTTTAAGTATCAAGGGAAACGCACAGAATTTTGGCCCTTTTACGGAACTGAAAAGCATTTTTTTAGATATTGCGCCCAAAGCCCAAAGGAAAAAAGACCCTGTGAAAAAATTAGAAAAAGATTAGATAGATAAAAATAAGAAAAAATAAAATTGGGGGGGGGAAAAATCCCAAAAAGGGGAGTCGATGAAAATAGGTAGAAAAAAATTTAATTAATAAAAATACGAAGGGTGGAATGGGTAAAACCTAATGAGACACAAATTAAGAGATTGGGAAATTTTCCATAAAAAAAAATTCACCAAATCTTTTGCTTCGCAATTGGAATACTTTACGCGGGTCAGCAAGCAGGGGGCCAGCGAAATGTTCGGGTGTGAATATTTATTCTTTCCCAAATATGGATTTTTTATAGTAGTTTTCCCAAAACTCATCCCCCCCTACCTTTTAAAAAAAGAGTTTTTTCCAAAGGTGATTAAAACCCAAAAAATAAAAATTTTGTTTATCAAAATTTTTTTCCTCATTCAATTAATTCCAACCTTTGCCCCAAGGCGAAAAAAAAAAAGACCTTTAAATCGCGCGCCCTGCTACCAAAACCCGTTGCTGCCCGGGCTTATGCCCGTTTTTTGCTTCCCGGGAAGTAGCATCGGTCGCCCAAACGCTCCCCCGGGAACTCCAGAAATTTTTTTTCCGGGGGGCGGGTTCTGGGAAACCCTTTTCTCTCGTAACACGGAAGGGGGTCCCGGGGTAGGGTCGGTGGTTTATCGAAAGTAAGGGGGGCTTTCATGACAGGTTTGGGGATGTTCGATTAAAAGGG
>NW_028234427.1:39105591-39118516 GCF_977035675.1 Penaeus japonicus | reverse complement strand
GAAAGAGAAAAAGGAGAAGAGGAAAAGGAGGAGAGAGAGAGAGAGAGAGGGAGAGGAAGAGAGAGGGGAGAGAGAGAGAGAAAAGAGAAGGGAAGAGGAGAGAGAGGGGGGAGAGGAAGAGAGAGAGAAGGAAAGAGGGGGAGGGGGAGGAGAGAGAAAGGGAGATAGAGGAGAAAAAAAAAAGAAGAGAAAAGTAGAGAAAGGGGAGAGAGAGCGAAAAAGAGGAGAGAGAACAAAAAAAGAGAGCGAGGGGGAGGGAGGAGAGAAGAGAGAGGAGGAGAGAAGAGGGAGGAGAGGAGAGAGAGAAGGGGGGAAAAAGAGAGAGAGGGGGAGAAAGAGAAGAGAAGAGAGAGAAAGGGAGAGAAAGAGAAAAGAAAGAGAGCGACGAGAGGGGGGGAGAGGAGAAAAGGAAAAGGACAGAGATGAAAGAAGGAGGGAGCAAGGGGAGAGAGAGAGAGAGAGGAAAAAAGAGAGAGAGAGAGAGAGGGGGGAGAGAGAGAGGAGGGGAAGGAGAGGAGAGAGGAAAGAGAGGGAGAGAAAGGGGGAAAGGAAGAAGAAAAAGGTAAAAAAGATGAAGAGAAGAAGATAGAAGAGGGGGAGGAGAGAGAGAGAGGGAGAAGAGAGGGGGGAGAGGGGGAAGAGAAGGAAAAAGTGGGGAGAAGAAGAAAAAAGAGGGGGGGGAGAGAGGGAGGAAAAAAAGGGGCGAGAGAGAGAGAAAAGAAAAGAAGGGGAAAAAGAAGAAAAGAGGAAAAGGGGGAAAAAGCAGAGGCGAGAGAGAGGGGGAGAGCGGGGAAAGAAAGAGAGAGGAGGGAGAGGAGAAGAAAAGACAGAAGAGGGGAGGAAAAAAAAGGAGAGAGAAGGGAAAGAGAGAGAGAGGAGGAGAGAGAAGAGAGAGGGGGAAGGGGGAAGAGGAGAGGAGAGGAGAGTGAGAGAGAGAGAGAGAGGGAAGAGAAGAAGAAAAATAAAAGGGGAGAGAGGGAGAGGAGAGGGGGAGAGGAGAGAGAGGGAGAGGAGGAAGGAGAGAGAAAAAGAGAGAGAGGGGGAGAGAGAAAGAGACAGAAGAGAAAGATAGAGAAAAGAGTGGGAGGGGTGTAGGGTATTTTTGGCCAGGTCGGGTTTCAAAAAACTTTAAAGATAGAAAATTTAAAACCCTAAAAGTTCTCCCCCAATTAGTTCCCCTCCCTTTGATGACAACGCCCTTACATTCCAGGTTTCGTACACGGAAAAACTATGGGAATGCTAGAACCTCCCCATAAAAACCGGGATGTCTGGAATTTTCCCAAAAAAGACGGGGGCCCCCCCAGCCTCCCATTTGAGCTTGATTACAGCTTTGTTTATAGTATAGTTATTTGTTTGATTACTGTGTTCATGTGATTTTGGGGAAAGGGAGAGAGAGAGAAAAGGGGAGAGAGGAGAGAGGGGAAGAGAGAGAGAGAGAGAAAAGGGGGGGAAAAGGGGAAGAAAAGGGGAGAGAGGGGAGAGAGAGAGAAAGATTGGGAGACCCGGGGAAAGGGGAGATAGGGGAGTGAGAGGGGAGAAAAGGGGAAAGAGGGAGAGAGCGAAATAGGGGAAGAGCGAAAGAGAGGTGAGCTAGAGGGGAAAAAAAAAGAAAAGAGCGAGAGGGGGAGAGAGAAAAAGGGGAAGAGAGAGAGAGATAGAGGTAAAAAGGGAGAGTTGGGAAAAAAAAAAAATAGAAAGGGGAAGAGTGAAGAGAGAAAGGGGAAAGAGGAAATTTAAAAGAGGCGGGGAAGAGTGAAAACATCTGTTCCCTCCTCCCTCTTTCCCTCTTTCACCCCTTTATTTTGAAGGCAATATGTATATATTTTCAGGCATACTTTAAAATTTTATATATATATAATATATAATATATATTTATAAGAGAGAGAGAGATGAGGAGAGAGGATATTTGGGTAGTATTTTTTAAAGTTATATTACACAAATTTTTTTTTACCTACTTTTTTTTTTTTCATATTAAAACTATACTCAATGTCATATTCATTTAACCAAAACCCAAAAGATTTAGCTTCACCTGCCTTGACGCTGGAGCCATTATGTCTTTCCCGTTTGATGGCCCAGAATTTTCTCTTAAATGCTCTTGATTGGTTTGTGTCCTCGAGGGTTTTGAATTCTCTTTGATCGCCCCGGGAAGGATTTTTGCAGGAGCGTTTAAATTTTTTCGTCCCCCCCTTTCGACTTTTCCCATTGTCGGGTCTCCCCCCTTTCCAAGGAATTTCTTAGTTCGACTTCGCCCTTTTTCTCGGTTTCGATTTCCCGGTCTCGACCTTTTTAGGACCCCTCTTCGACCCCCGGGATTTCAGTCTGGGATTTCCCGGGACTTGTTTTGGTCTCGATTTCTTGTTTTCGCCCTTTTAACCCTTTTTGGTTCTCGATTTCGGGGACTTGGGGAACTTCAAACCCCTCTTCGGTTTTCATTTTCAGGTTCCACCGACTTTCCCGGGACCCTTCCTTTCGGTTTCCCCCGAATTTCGGTTTGGGGACTTCCCCTTAACCTCTTGGGTTTCCCCGATTTCAGTCTCGACTTCGCCCTTTTTCCCCCGGTCTCGTTTTCCCCATTTTACCCGACTTGACCTCTTCGGTCTCGATTTCATTTCTCGACTTCGACTCTTCGGTCTCGATATCAGTCTCGACTTCGACCCTCCTTCGGTCTCGATTTCAGTCTCGACTTCGACCTTTTTCGGTCTCGATTTCAGTCTCGACTTCGACCTCTTCGGTCTCGATTTCAGTCTCGACTTCGACCTCTTCGGTCTCGATTTCAGTCTCGACTTCGACCTCTTCGGTCTCGATTTCAGTCTCGACTTCGACCTCTTCGGTCTCGATTTCAGTCTCGACTTCAACCTCTTCGGTCTTGACTTCAGTCTCGACTTCGATATCTTCGGTCGTGACTTCAGTCTCGACTTTGATCTTTTCTGTCCGTATATATGTATTTATATATATAATTATATATATATGTATATGAATGTAAATACACACGCATATATACATACATATATAAATGTATGCTTATAGGCTTAGAAAGAGAGAGAGAGAGAGAGAGAGAGAGAGAGAGAGAGATAGACAGAAAGAGACAGAGAAAGAGAGAGAGAGATAGATAGAGAGAGAGAGAGAGAGAGAGAGAGAGAGAGAGAGAGAGATGAGTGGGGGAGGGAGGGTAGGGGGGAGAGAGGAGACAGTGAGAGTCGGGAGAGTGTGAGGGAGATCGAGGGGTGGAGTGAGAGGAGGTCGTAGGTGTAGAGGGGTGGATGGAGAGAGGTGCGGTTGTGGGGGATTTTGGGGATATGGAGGATGTGGGGATGAGGGAGGGATAGAGAAAGAAAGTATTAGGGAAAGAGTGTTGTGAGATGAGTGGTGAAGGAAGAGGTGGTGGAGGACGTGGGTGATGAGATATGAGGGAGGTGAGAGGTGTGAGAGAGTGTGAGAGAGATGTGGAGGTGTAAGAGTGGAGTGGATGAGAAGAGATAGACAGATGTGTGAGGAGGATGTGTGTGGTGAGGAGAGTTGTCGTGAGAGGGAGGGTTTGAGAGAGGGGGGTGAGTGTGTTATGGGATAGTTGTGGTGTGAGAGAGAGAGGAGTGAGTGGGAGTGAGTGAAGAGGTGAGTGGAGTGGGGGGGGGGGGGGGCCTGATTGGGGGGTTGGTGGGGGGAAAGTGGTTTGTTGTTTGTGATGTTGGGGTGTGGTGTGTTTTGTTGATGCAGTGTTGTGTTGTGTTTAGTATTGTTTTTTGGGGTTTTTTTGTGGGTTTTTGTGTTGGTGATTGTGGTGTGTTTTTGAATTTGGGATGGGTAGTTTGTTAATTTTTTTTTTTTTTTGTGTAGTTTTGTTGGTGTTTGGAAATTGGTGATGAATTGGGGGGAAGGTGTGTTGTTTTTGAATAGTGTGGGTGGGTTGGGTATGGGGTTTGGGTGGTGGTTTGGTTGGGGGGGTGGGGGGTGGGTTTGTGTGGGTTGTTGTGGGGATAAAATTGGGGAATTTTGGTGTTGGGGGGTGTGGTTGAGATGTTGGTTTGTGGGGTGGAGTGGTTATGTTGTGATTTGTTGGGGGGGGTGTGGTGTGGTGGGTTGTTGGGGGTGGATTTGATGGTGGTGGGGGGGTGGTGTTTGTTGTTGTTGGAATTGTTGGTGGGGGTGGAGTGGTTGGTGTTGTTTGGTGTTGAGGTTTTTGATGATGGGGAGGGAGAGGGGATTGGGTTGGAGGTGGGGTTGTTGGTTTGTTGGGGATAGGGGTTTTGTTGTGGGAAAGAAAGAGTTTTTTTTGTGTTGAATTGTAGAGGGTTTTTTTTTTCTTGGGGGTTTTGGGGTTGTTTGTGTGTGGAGTGTGGTGTTTTGTATTTATATATTTTTGGAAAGAGATTTGTAGGTGTTTGGTTTTGGATTTTTTTTGGTGGGTTTTGTGTTTTGGGTTTTTGTCTTGTGGATTGGTGAAGTCCCCGTTTGTTGGTAGTTTGTTGTTTTGTTGGTTTTTGGTTTTGTGGGGGTTGTTTTGATTGTTGGGGGGTTGTTGGTTTTGGGTGGGTTTTGAAATATGGTTTTATTTAAATTGATTGTTGGGGTTTTTTGTTTGTTTTTGGTTTTTGTGATTTGGTGAAAATATATGTTTTTATGGGGTTTTGGTTTTGGGTTGATTTGATTGTGATGGTGTTTTTGTGGGGTGGATTGGGGGGAAATGGATTTTGTGTTTGTGGATTTTGGGGAGGGTGTTTGGGTTGGGAATTTTTTGTGGTAATTTTTGGGATAGTGTTTTTGTAAGAGATGATGGGTGTTGGTTCTGAGGATTATTTTTGTGATAAAAAAAGATGAGGACATCTGTTTGTGTTGTAGTGAGTGAGGTGTGGAGTAGTGAGATTTGAGTATGTTGTTATTATAATAAGTGTTAGTGTTTGTGGAGATAGGAGGGCTGGGCCACATTGTGCGGTTCTGTGTTGTTTGTGTGTGTGTGTTGGGGGTTGTTTGGGGTTTTTTTTGTGCGTTCCACGTGCAGTTCTCTCTTTTGTTGCCCCCCCTGTGCCACTCCGCGTCATTTTATTTTTCTTTGTTAATGGATTGTTGTTTACAGGTGGAAGGGGAAAAAAGAAAAATAAAGGAAAGGATATTATAGAAATTTATCGAAATGGTTGTCATGCTGCTTAGGTGTTCCGTATGGGTTGTAAGCACCGTACCCCGCCTTGGGGCCTCTGGAACAGCAATTGTTGTTCCTGATTCCTCTGTGGAACATCTAAAAATCTATTTTTATTTTAATAAGCCCACCCCCCACGGCTGGGACCAGATATTTGGTTCTTCGTTCCCTGTTTAAATCGTCCAGGTCAGTCCCTCTCGTCGCCGCTCCGCTCTCAGCCCTCTCTCTCCTGTTGTCTCGGACTCTCTTCCAACACTCCCTTCTCGCGACTCTGCCAGCGCACTCCACGACAGGGGGAGCGGTCATCTAGCATACCCCTACCCCGCCTCGCCATGAGGACCACGTCAGCCTAACAAGAGATGTCCGCAAAGCCATCGCTATATAGTAAAATATCACTATATTGCCTGTGCCATAATTATCCATCAATAATGGAAATCAAGAAAACAACAGAACCTTTGGCTTCAAATAGCTTTTGTGAGCACCCTCACAGAGAGATAGAGATTGTGTAGAGTTTATTTAGAGAGTGATGAATGTGATGTGTGGATGGGGTGATGGAGACGATGGATAGAGATGAGGGGAGAGGTAGACGGTGGAGTCGAAGAGTGTGAGGAGAGATACGGATGAGGACGAGAGTTGAGAGAGAGAGAGTGAGGGGGACGGAGAGAGGAGAGAGGAGACGGAGAAGAGGGTGTGGTGAGATGAGAGATTGAGAGGAATGTGGTGGAGAGGAGTGAGTGTGAGAGAGAGAGGAGAGAGAAAGAGAGGGGGAGAGAGGGGAGAGAGAGAGGGAAGAAAGAGAGAGAGAGAGAGAGAGAGAGAGAGAGAAAGAGAGAAGAGAGAGAGATTGAGAGAGAGGAGAGAGAAGAAAGAGGAGAGAGAGAGAGAGTAGTTTGGAGAGAGGGGGGGAGAGAGAGGAAAGGAGAGAGAGAAAGTGAGGGAGAGGAGAGGAGAAAAGAACGGGGGTATACGAGTCAAAAAAAGTCACATGTTAAAATTGACGGGACTAGCTTTAACCTTAATTCACGTGGTGTCGGAACTAAGGGTTTGAAGCCTGACGAAATGGTTGGCTCTAAATCATGGATATCAACCCGGAAGTAAGATTGATCAATTAACCTGAACCCTATCTTCAAGTGAAAAAAATCCGAACGGCGGGGGGAATGGGAGACAGACGAGAAAGTTTCTGTATTTGCCGGTCTCTGTCTTTCGCGGTTTTTCCCTTGTTTTCCCTTCCCGTAACTTGCGTTTTTCTTGGCATAATTTGCGATTTTACTGGGGATTTATCAGGATATTAACTACCCACAAATCAGTGAATTTAGATCTAAGCCATAAAATTATTCCTCGTCTCCTATTTTTTTTTTTTTTTTTTTTTTAATCTTCTCACATTGCTCTCTCTCTCTCTACCCTTTTTTCCTCTCTCTCTCTTACTCTCCTTTTTCGTTTTCTTTTTGGGGTCTGTCCCCTTTCTCTGTGTCTCTTCCCTTCTCTCTCTTAATCTGTCCTATTTTTTTCCCCCCCCCTTTTTCGTCGTTTTCTCGTTTCCCTCTCTCTTTCCCTTCTCTCTCTTCTGTCCTTATCTCTCCCCCCCCTTTTCTCATTTTTCCCCTTCCCTTCATTTTTTCACTCACCCCCCCCCTTCCTGTCTCTCCCCTTCCCCCCTCTCTCTCTCTTTTTTCTTCTCCTTTCTTACGAAAAAGGGTGGTAAAATGTATTTGTGGTTTATTTTCCGCTTCAACGCCGGCAAATTTTAGCAAAACGTCTTGCTTATACTTCAAAATCCTTCCCTCATTTTTATATCAAAGTATTCATGCAGAGTTTATTCGGTATTTAGATTCATTTTTATTATAAAAGTAATATATATTTATTATATATATATTTTATTAAAATATATTTTTTATATATAAATACACCACACACAACACCACACACACATAAATTATTATATATATTTAATATTTAAAATATATATTTTATTTTTTTATATTTATATTTTATTTTTTATTTTTTTTTTTTTTTTTTTTTTTTATTATAATATGTTTTTTTTTTTTTTTATTTTTATTTTTTTTTTTTTTTAAATTTTTTTTATATTTTGTATTTAATTTTAAAATTATTTATTTATATATATATATATATATATATATATATTTTTATATATATATTTAAAAATCCACCACACACACACAACACACACACACCACTGTATTATTATTATATATTAAAATTATAATATATTTTATATATATATTTATATATTTATATAATATACTGCATTTACCATCTTTCTCACAACAAACACCCAACACACACACACACACACACACTTTTATCAATACTGTATATTATATAAATTTACATATAGTTTAATTTATGTTTTATATTTATATATAATTTTTTTTTTTTTTTTTTTTTTTTTTTTCATAAATCTTGTGACAGGGCTTTTCAGTCGTAGCGCCCGGCTCACATCCATGGGCGGCAGATCGAGCCCCGTCCAAACTGTGGTTTCCCCCTGTCGCCGGCGGTCATGCTGTGGTTGGGCACTATGGGAAGGGGTAAGCCAGATCGAGTTTAAAACCGTTGGCCACTCTCTTAGCAGCACTCGCTGACACAGGGGGGGCCCTGTGCACTAAGCCCGACGAAAACATCTGCTCCAAAATCTGGCTTATTCTTGTTGACAGTACACCACACCAAAACCCCCACACCCCACGATGTTGTGTGTGTTGTGTTTTTGTATTTGAATTTTATAAAAGAAAAAGTACAATTGTAAAAAACCCACCTTTCTTTTTCTTTAACACGAAATGCATTGACCTCAAGTACTCGTTCATTTTCACCAGCTTTTGAACACGTTTTCCCGAAGCATAGGTGGCCCGCGGAGCATTCAATGCCTTCCCCCACATGCAATTTCACTGCCCGATGATCCCTTAATTCACAAACTTTTAACATGTGTCTTTCCCTGGGCTGTGATGCAAGTGATAAAGTTTCCCTTCTTTCTCTAATGGCCCGATCAAATGAAAATTTTTTTCTGGTCTGGGTTTTTCTCATTTTTTAATCTGGTATGACGAATTGCTGCAATTAGCATTACATCACGATTCTTTTTTTTCTTTTTTTTTTTTTTTTCTTTTTTTTCTATATCTGTTACTGACTATGCATATTGGTTTGTTTATTTGTATGTTTTTTCTTTATTTTTTTTTATAACTGTCTTTATAAGGGTGTATTTGTTAATCGAGGTTTGACAAAAAGCAAAATTTTTATCCCCCCTCAATATGACCCCGGGGTTTCAAGAAGCAAGCCAGTTGACATATGCGAATGTCTCGACCCCCAAAAAAAAAAATTTAACCTTTGTAATAAACTTACTGAACCCCTTCTTCTAAGTGAACGGGAAACCTTTTCGCATCTTTTTAAAATGGCTTTCTTCTGCCCAGTATCAGCTTAAACTGCTTTTCCCTTTTTTTTGCTGCCGCCCCCAAAAACAGTAATTCTCCCCAGGCTTTGCAGGACTTTTTTTCCAATCATCCCGTGCACTTGCGTTTTTTTTTCGTTTTTTTTTTTCCCCATTCCCCCATTTTTCCCCGAAACCCTTCCTCGCATTCGCTGCTTTGGTTCATTTTTTTGAAATTTCTTCGAGACGCGACATCACTACGCATGGTTTATTGCTAGTGTCTCTGTCTTGTGGTTAATCCTCTAATCTCTTTTATCAAAAGCCTTAGCAGGATCATGCATCACTAGACGATGATTTTTGGTCTTTTTTTTATATTGCAAACTTTTTTTTTTTTTTTTTTTTTTTTTTTTTGTTCTTTACCTCACGGATGTTTGGTGATTTATCTCCAATGGACCGATCTTTCACGATTAGTTTATACTTCCCATGGCATTTATTCCCTGGTCGAATATTTTTTTCTCAATTACTCTCAAAAAATTTTAAAAAGATTTGTCTCGTTTCCCTAAAAATTTTTATTTTTTCTTTTTTTTCCCTTTTTTTTTTACATTTTTAAAGAAGTAAAAATCTATTTCATGGTAACGCTCCCCCCCCTTGCAAGAAAGCTGGTGCATCTTTTGCAGTGGGTCATAGATCTCTTTCACCTTAAGGAAACGTGGTTATCTTTTATGACAGTTACGACTCTTCTTTTTACAAAGTTTACTACGATCCCCTTTTTTTTGCAATATAAAATTTTTGGGACTGCGCTGTTTAGGGGAAAGATTGTTATTTTTTCATGCTACGAGGAATGAATTTAGGGGGGCAGTTTGTACTTTATATATGTCTTTTCTCTTACTTAATTCAAAAAATTCTGATTTCTTTGACTTTTAAAAGATGGAGCATTAACCCTTTTCAGCTGCCTCTATTTTTGTGGTTCAATTTGCATTCCCTTTCCCCTTTGCATTCTACAATTAAAGTTTTATTATTCCCTTTTTACCCGAAATTCAGTCGATGTTATTTTTCTTAAAGCGTCTGAAATAAGGATTTGCAAAAAGCCAATCTCTATTTCTCCTGGATTTAAAAGCTTTAATTAATCCATAGCATCGGGATTAACTCAGCACATACTGGAGGGTATGAATTGTCGCCTTTACCAGGGGTTACTCATTAACGACATTTTGGGAAAATTAAAATTCTCCATAGAAGTTCCGGATAATGGTTTAGTATTTAAGGTGCCCCATTTTTTTCTTATATATGTATAACTATATTGTATGCACATAAGCAAACATACATACATACATACATACATACATACATCTCTCTCTCTCTCTCTCTCTCTCTCTCTCTCTCTCTTTCTCTCTCTCTCTCTCTCTTCTTATATTATATATAAATTTTATATATATATGTATTATAAATATATATATATTATTATTAAAAAAATATTACATTTTTAGATATTTAAATATTTTATATGTATATATATAAATGTTTTAGTATATGTAAAGTATATATTTTACATATATATTATATTTTTATATATATATATATAAATTTACACAACACACACTCTATTATATTATAACATATACATATACATTCTAACATATTTTTTTAATAAATATTCTCTTATATATATAGTATATATATATCTTTAAATATATATTATATCTATATATATATTATATTATATAATATGATAGGCAGTAGCAAATATACTTTACCTCTGGCATTAACTAAAAATAAAAGGGACTATTTTTATGGGGTTTGGGTTTAAAATTTTTGTGACCTATAATAAATAATTTGTGGGCTTTATATTCAAAAAAAACATTACGGGGGAAAATTTTGGTGAAACGTGAATACGTTCTTGCTAGCAGTACCTGTGTGGGAAACAAGCAAAACAGACCTGATGTTAGGAGCAGGACGCAAAAAAACAAAGGGAAAAACTAAAGTATCGTTTTTTATTGAAAAAAACTTTTGAAAAGCGAACTTGTGTGCAAACTGGGGGGAAAAAATTGTTTTTCCCGTTTTTATTTTTATTTTGGCATAATGGGGAAAAAATAATGTTCAGTTTCTTTTTTACCAACGTATTTCTAAACTATGTATATATACTGATTTGTGTAATGTGGGAACGGACGGTTGAGCGACGGTGGCGGTGACGAGTGGATGGTCGCAGGAGCTCTAGCTGGGTTTTGGCTGTTGGTTATTGGAGACTAGGCATATATATATTACTAACCTAATCGTAGATCTGGCATAGCTAATCACTACTAAATATAGCTCAATCACACTCTCTGTGTGTAGTGACTGGTGTGTGGGTGTGAGTGAGAAGTGTGTGTGCTAGTGTGTGAGGGTGTGTAAGTGTGTAATGTGTGATCAATTAATGTCCGTTAGAGAGGGGTGGGAGTGTGGGGGTGGTGTGTGAGTGTTTGGTGAGTGTGAGATGTGAGTGCTGGGCGTGTGCGTGTTGTGGCCGGCTCGGCGGAGCGGTTGTTGTGTGGGTGTCGGTTACCGTGTGAATGATGGTATGTGTGGGTTTGCTGTGATCAGTAAGTGTGGTATGTGTGTATGTGTATGTGTGTGGGTGTGAGGGTGGTGAAGTGTTGTGAGTGGACAGAGCTACTTGAGTATCCTCCTTTTAGCGAGCGAAGCGAGCGGCGAGCTGGTGAGAGATAGTGAGTGAGAGAGTTCTCCGGTTTATGTGTTCTGAGTGTTGTGTGTCGTCAGAGTGTGAGTGTAAGAGAGTGTGTAGTGAGTGAGAGTGTTTACAGAGAGAGATTGCGAGAGTTGAGTGAGAGATGAAGAATGTGTGACTAACGCACGCACACACTCACTCACACACTTATTATTAGACAAATCTAATATACTATAATTATATATATCTTCACTATCACACACACACACACACACACCACTAAAAAAACAATAAAAATAAAATATCAAACACACCCCCACTACACCCCACCCCTACAACAATTAACAAACAAAACAAACAAACAAATATGACCCCACAAAATCCCCCCCCCCCCCACCCCCCCCCACTCCCCCCCCCCCCACTCATCATAATACCCCTCATAAACCCCCCCCCCCCCCCCCCCCCCCCCCCCCCCCCCCCCCCCCCCCCCCCCCCCCCCCCCCCCCCACCGCCCCCCCCCCCCCCCCCCCCCCCGCCCATTTCGCAGCGATAAACCTGAAGGGCCTTTGAATCAGCACATGAGAGTGGAAATGGACGTCTAACAAATCCATGTTAATCTTTGACATCAGTGGCAGTTGGATTTCCGTTAAAAAAGCAACCGGAGCGTCAAGCGCTAGAGGGCAAGGGCTGCCCCGGCCGTCAAACATTAAAAGAGTCTACATCACCTTAAT
Source organism: Penaeus japonicus (assembly GCF_977035675.1). Taxonomy (NCBI): domain Eukaryota; kingdom Metazoa; phylum Arthropoda; class Malacostraca; order Decapoda; family Penaeidae; genus Penaeus; species Penaeus japonicus. The sequence continues at coordinate 39,106,622 of NW_028234427.1, read as the reverse complement.
CTCTGCACGGACCCTGCGCTGAAACATAGAGGCAATGGTCTGTGTGCGGACAATTCTGGAAATCTGTGTTTGGTCGGCCCGCCCCACCACACGCATTCACAACTTTTTTTCCATATATATATATACTCTGTGTGTGGTGCGTCTATACATACACACCACCCACACACACACACACCACCAAAAAAACACACACACACCACACACCAGACATCTTATATATATATATAAATATGTTATTAGATACAAATTTAATCGCCCTGACCGAGACTTCGATCCCGGGTTGTCCATGCGTGACAATCCGGCTACTAATCCAATAGATCACGCGACCCAGCTAAAAGCAATTGTCTACACAAATGCCTTACCACCTCCTGGAAATTACCTATATGCTCTTAGGGCAAGGCAGTGATAGTGATAGCGAGGTATTTTACGACAATTCCGTGGCACTCGGCAGCATGAATGAGAAATTCACGTCACAGATCAGGTTACAAGGTTAAATCTATGTGAGAAGGTGGGAGAATGCAGTAACGCATTTAATTATAGAAATACAGGGAAGGTTCAATTTGAACTTTCAATCTTAACTGCGTTTACTGCATTATCATAATTCTATTCAATCCTATAATTGATTTGCTGATTGATTCCACTATTAATGATCAGACCCTTTCTGTCGCTTGCCCAACATAGCGAATCCCATATTTGTATACCTTATCGTCTCACCCAATGCCTAGGATGTATAAGTTAAGTTTCAGAAAAATGTGAATTGATCGGGAGAGGAATAGGGTGAAAATCTCTAGCACCCACCACACACCCCCCCACACACACCCACACACACACACAGACAGACACACACAGACACACACCCACACACACACACACACCCACACACACACATAGACACACACACGCACGCACGCACACACGCAGGTGAAGCTCCCTCTGCACTGTGCGTTGTACCGCGGACCGACGCCGAGTTGAAGTGTGAACACTGCAATGCACCGATTGCCACTGCACGATATTGACTACATAACTGACTG
>NW_028234427.1:39086006-39087991 GCF_977035675.1 Penaeus japonicus | reverse complement strand
TCTAAAAAGCGAAAAACGTTAATATTAAAAAACTTATGAGTGATAAGTTTTGAAAAAAAAAAAAAACTGTTTGAATAAAGATTAATAATTTCGCTAATTAAGATGTATAATTAACACGTCGTTAATTAAATTCACATCCAAATTACGTGATTCTAATGACGAATCTCATGATTTCGTAATCATCGCCATGATATGATTACTGAAACGTTAATTACACATCTTGTTTTATAACATTATTCATTTTTATTCACGATTTTTTTCAACTGAGAGGGGAATGATGTTGCAAAAGGGAGTGCAATGTGGATAACAAAAAAAAATATGAATAAAGATATGAAAATTACATTTTTTTGTTGTTTTTGTTGTGATCATCATCATCTTTATCGTCATTATTGTTATTATCGTCGTTATCATTACTTTCATTATTATTATCATTATCATTATAGCCATTACCATCATTATTATTATTACTATTATTATTATTATTATTATTATTATTATTATTATTGTTGTTGTTGTTGTTGTTATTATTGTCATTATTATTATCATTATCATTATCATTATTATTATCATTATCATTATCATTATTATTATGATTATTATTATCATTATCATCTTATCACTACTATCATTATAATCATCGGTACTATTATCATCATTATCATTATTGCCATTATCATTACCATCATCATCGTTACTTTTATTATTATTACTATCATTTATATTGCCATTATTATCATTACCATTATCCTTAGTACCATCATCATCGTTATTATCAGTATCATTATCATTATTATTGTTGTTGTTGGTCTTACCGTTAATAGTAGAAGTAGTATCATTATCATCGTTATCATTGTCATTATGATAATGATGACATCATATTGTCATCCTTATCCTCATTATTATCATTATCACTATCATATTTGTTACCATTAACATTAGTATTATAATCACTATTATTCTTATCATTTTATGACCATTGCTATTATTACTATCATTATAATCATCATCATTGTTATCATTGCTATTATACTCATCATTATCATTATTGTTATTATTGTTTTTACTATCATTATCAACATCGTTAATATCATTATTACTATTATTTCACCACCATCAGAAATGTTATTGATATTATTATTATTATTATCATTATCATTATTATTATCATCCTCATCTGTATCACAATTTCTATTGTTATTACCATTATCATTTTTATAATAATTATTATCATCATCATTATTATTTCCGTTGATATTATTACTATTATCATCATCATTATGATTATAACTATCATCATTATCATCCGTATAATTATCACTACTATCATTATCATCTTCATGATGTATATAATATGTACATAATATGCATTATATTGACTATAACTTATAGTAATAATATATTCATCACATTCAAGTCCATTGCATTCAATATCAATAGCAACATCATCACCATCATCATCATTATCTCCATTTTCACCACTATCATCACCCTCCTTTCATCTTCGTAACTCCATCATATCCAGGACTCATATAACCATTCATTTTCATTACTGCATTATCACCATAACTATCATCACTATCATTTTCATCACCATCTCCATCACTATTTTCATCACTACCGCCATCTTCATTACCATTTTCATGCCCATCTTCATCACCGTTCTCATCATCACCATTATCCTCATCTCACACACATCATCATCCACAGAATCACTACACTCATCACTTTCACCATCATTCGCACCAGCGTCACCATATCTCACCATCATCACCATCAATAGTATCACCATAATCATTACCTTCACCACCATCACGATATATTGCCTCCATCACCATCCAAACCATCACCCACTCATCATCATCGCAGCCGTCATCAACTTATCTCACCACCATCATCACCATTTTTCACCACAATCATCAGTATTCCTCCACATCATCACCATTTCTCAACACCATCGTCACCATTTCTCACCACCATCATCACTA
>NW_028234427.1:39071006-39081006 GCF_977035675.1 Penaeus japonicus | reverse complement strand
TCTCTCTCTCTCTCTCTCTCTCTCTCTCTCTCTCTCTCTCTCTCTCTCTCTCTCTCTCTCTCTCTCTCTCTCTCTTTCTCACTCTCTCGTTCTCTCTCACATATAGACATATACATTTCTCTCTCTCTCTCTCTCTCTCTCTCTCTCTCTCTCTCTCTCTCTCTCTCTCTCTCTCTCTCTCTCTCTCTCTCTCTCTCTCTCTCTCTCTCTCTCTCTCCTCTCTATCCATCTCTCTCTCTCTCTCTCTCTCTCTCTCTCTCTCTCTCTCTCTCTCTCTCTCTCTCTCTCTCTCTCTCTCTCCCTCTCTCTCTCTCTCTCTCTCTCTCTCTCTCTCTCTCTTTCTCACTCCCTCGTTCTCTCTCACATATAGACATACATTTCTCTCTCTCTCTCTCTCTCTCTCTCTCTCTCTCTCTCTCTCTCTCTCTCTCTCTCTCTCTCTCTCTCTCTCTCTCTCTCTCTCTCTCTCACTGTACACACATATAGACATATATATCCGACACTTCTAAAACATAATACACATGTGTTCCCTTTAACCTGGTGACCTGATTCGAACTCCTCTGACCTCCTCCACCTCATTTCACCTCACAGGCCAGACGTCTCAGCCAATCTAGAACCATTTTCAGTTATGGCACTATATGGCCTCTTTCCCTCCTTTGATAACAGGATTTGAAGAAGAAGAGAGAGCGAGAGAGAGCGAGAGAGGGGGGGGGGATGGAGAGAGATAGACGGGGGAAGGAAGGAAGGATGGAGAGAGAGAGAGCGAAATAAAGAGACGGAGGGAAGCAGGAAGGAAGAGAGAGAGGGGGGGAGGGGGGAGCGAGCGAGAGAAAGATTTAGACTTCAAGATCGACAGACTTGTAGATAGATCTTTACTGAACACAGCTGAAATAGACACAAAAAACAATAAATATTACAACTTTACTTCAGTTACCCCGAGGAGAGAGGACGGAGTGCGAAAAATTTCCCTTTGCCAAACTTACAAGATGTATTTTTCCTCTCAAAAACTAATGTTAATTTGTTTGTTTCTCTCTCTCTCTCTCTCTCTCTCTCTCTCTCTCTCTCTCTCTCTCTCTCTCTCTCTCTCTCTCTCTCTCTCTCTCTCTCTCTCTCTCTCTCTCTCTCTCTCTCTCTCTCTCGTTCTTCATGTTATCAATTTTTTTTCTCCTTTCCTGATTTCTCCTTTTTCTTTCTCCTCTATTTCTTCTTCGTTGTCTTCTTCCTCATCTTGTTTTCTTCTTTGCCTCTCTCTTTCTCTCCCTTTCCTTCACTTCCTTCGTCTCCTTATTCTTTACTTATTCTTCTTCTTTTACTTCTCTTCCTCTTCCTCCTCTTCTCTTTTCTCCTTACCTCCCTTCTCTTTCTCTTCCTCATCCTCTTGCTTACGATTATCATCATTGTTATTGTTTTTATTGTTGTCATGGTTACTTTCATTACCCTTATTATTATTATTATTGTCATTATTATCATTAACTTTATCATCACTATTGACATTGTTATTATTGTTTTCATTACTATCATTTTCGTTATTTGATTATCACTATTATTATTACCTTTATCATTATCATAATTATCACTATAATTATTATCTTTACTATTATCATCATCCTTATTATCTTTATCATTATTATCATCATCATTATAAACGTTATCATTATCATTATTATCATCATTATTGTCACTATTATTCTTATAATAATTATTGTCATTATCATTCTTATTGTCAGGATCATTATTGTTATCATTATTATCATTATCATTTTCATTAGTATTATTATATTATTGTCAATATTATCATTATGATTTATGATATTACTAACACTATTATCATTCTTTTTATGATTATTATCATTACCATCATCCTTATCATTGCCATTACCATTATCATCATCATCATTATCATTATCACTACAATCATTACTATTATCATTATCATCATTATCATTATTACTATAATATTTATTATCACTATTACTATTACTTTTATGATTATCATTATTAGAACTTTTACAATCAGTATTACCATTATTATCATTAATACTATTATCATTATCATGGTATTATGATTATCATCATGATATCATGATTTTATTACCATTTTCATGATTATCATCATCGTTGTTATACTGTCATCTTTATCATTGTTATTAATATCATTACCATTGTTATTATCATCATAACTATTATCATCACTATCATCATTACAATTGATGTTGCTTTTATTATTGCTGTTATTATTCTTATCTTGATTATAGATTTTTTTCATTATTATCATCATCATCATTACAGTATTAGTGTTATATTCATTATCACTGGCATCATTAGCATTATTACCATTATCATTATTGTTATCCTCATTATCATAATCATTATTACTATTATTATCATCATTATCATTATCTTAATAATAATCATCACTATCATTATAATCATTAGCATCATTGTCATCATCATTACCATTTTTTACCATTATCATCATCATCACCATCATCATATTCATCACCTTTGGCCTCACCATCATCGTTTCATCATCAATAACATCACATCAACAGTCATATCACCCTCATCATTTTTTTTCTTCTTCTTCTTCTTCTTCTTCTCCTCCTCCATCTCCTCCACCACCACCACCTCCTATTCAATTTCTTCTCCGTCCTCCTCTTTCTCCTTCTACTTCTCCTCTTGATTTTCTTCTTCCTCTACCTCTTCCTCCTCCTCCACCTCCTTCTCCCTACTCATCCTCATCCTCATTCTCATTCCCATCCTCCTCCTCCTCCTCTACCTCCTCCTCCTCTTCCTCCTCTTCCTCCTCCTCCTCCTGCTCCTCTTCCCCTTTCTCTTCCCCATCATCCACATCCTTATCTTCATCCTCATCCTTCTCCTTCTCCTACCCCTCCTCCTCTTCCTCCTCCTCCTCTTTCTCCTTCTCCTCTTCTTCTTCTTCCTCTTCTTCTTCCTTTTTCCCCACCTCCTCCACCTCATCCTCACCATCACGATTATCCTTTGCCTCTTCCTCCTCCTCCTCCTCCTCCCCTTCCCCCTCCTCTTTCTCATCCTCCTTTCCTTCTCCTCCTTCATCATCATAATTCTTCTAAAACACCATGACATCATCATTCAACTTGCAATATATCAAAATGAACATCAGGCAATTGTGTTGGCAAGAGGCTGTCCCCGGAATATTACATTGTTATACATTTTTTTTTTATTAACATCATATACTTATTATATTATCAGGATACATGATTATATTGTTCGTGATTATACTGATGATTATTTTATTAGTGATGATGATAATGATGATGGTAATCATGATAGCAATTACCATAATAGTAGTGATTATAATGATAATGATAATAATATTGATAATAATAATAATGATAATAATAATAATAATAATAATGATAATAATAATAACAATGATAATAATGATAATAATAATAACAAGTAATAATAATAGTAATAATGATAATGATAACAGTAATGATAAGAATGATAATAGTAATAATAATAATAGTAGTAATAATAATAATAATAATAATAATAATAATAATAATAATAACAATAATAATAATGATAATAATAACTACATTAAATATAGCAATAATCCTGATAGGAATTCTAACAATGATAATGATTATCATAATAATGATAATGATAATGATAATAGTAATGATTATGAAAACAATAATCATAATGAAGATGATAATATTGACACTAATGATAATAATGATAATAATGATTTCAATCTATTAACTCGCATGCATTTTCTAAGCGCACATTCTACCGATCTCCATTCTACCATAGAAATAGAAAGTCTATATAAGAATTTGTCACTTTTCCATGATTCCACAGACCTTGGTGTAAATTGGCTGGGAATCCGAGCCAGCCAAAACTGCTCCTTCTTAGGCCGGCCATGACGATCAAGAATGACCTCATTCGTGGTACTTCTTCGTAGGACATTAGGTCAATCTTTTCACCAGGTACGGTAAAGAATTTCAAAGGAGGACATAGGCTCAGAGCCCGGGTCATCTCCGTTCTGCTTGGGTTATGTTTCAACGGTTTATCTGTTAAGATTTGTTCTGTTCCTTTGGAGACATTTATCATTCCTGTTCGTTTCCATTCGTGATCCCTTTCCATTTGTTTACATTCATGCTCCCTCTGCCAGACGTCGCTTACTGGTCATTTGCCAGCTATTGATGAACTCCTCTACTTTTTTCCTGATGTGTCAGCTGATATGAGAAGGATAAATCTATTATGGTCCTTTTATATATACATGTACACGCATATAGATGTGTGTGTGTGTGTGAGTGAGTGAGTGAGTGAGTGTGTGTGTGTGAGTGTGTGTGTGTGTGTTTGTGTGTGCGCGAGCGTATGTGTGATTTAAAAGTTCCAGAGGGTTAATTTCTTGGGTGTGATAAAAAGATGTAAGAAATATTCGTCGACAACAAATATATAGCATGATTGCGTGATGGCTTCTTACGTATGCAAACAAATCTACATCTATGCCGGTATTTTTTTTTTTATTATGTTTTTTGGTCTTCTCCTTATCCTCTTTGTGACGGGTGAATTGGCCAAAAGAACAAGTTCCACAAATTAAAAAGTTAGGACTACTGGCTCTTAGGCTAGAATTATTCAAAGTAGGGGGTCTCGAGCTAGTGGTCAGTGGAATAGTAAAATAAAATAAAGTACAATTTGATATATTAAGATCGATAAATAAAAAGTACATTTTTCATTTGTATTAGTGTAAAAGGCAGCTGACAAAAATTAAAACTTCTTTCGTACCAGATAAATATAGAATAAAAACAGCTATCCGTGTTGTAACTAGGGCACGCGAGTAATACTAAAACCATAATGGGTCGTGACTCTAAAAATGAAAAACCCACTTGCTTGTCATGTGTGTGTGTGTGTGGTCTGCTCTGTATGATAACAACTCATTTTTCTCAGAGTAGTGAGAGACAGCGCGAGCGAGCGAGCTCGACTTCTAGTTTTTAATTGAAATAATTCCCACCCCGTTTCAATTGTGCTAAAAAAGTTTGGGGCATTTAAAACATATATCCATAGTAATCACGATATTCCTAATGGTGGCAGGTTGACACTAAGGATTAAAAAGTATTTAATAAGTAACTTGGCCTAGATTTGGTTGTGATATTATATATATATAATAATGGACATAAAGATATATATATTATATATATATATATATATAATATAATAATTATGTGTGTTACGTGTGTGTGTGTGTGCATGGTGTGTTTGTGCATGTGTGTAGGTGTGTGTCGTGTGTGATTTGGTCTGTGTGTGCATGTAGTGTTTGTCGTGTTTTGTGGAGTGATTAATATTACATATGAATGTGTGTGTGTGTATTGTAATATATATCTAAGCATATTAGAAATTATATAATATATAATATATTAATTGATATATATATATATATATGACAGTATAAGATATATATATATATATTCTTCGTATCCATTGTTATTTCCGTTTTATTTTATTATAAACGAGCCGAGGTTATCACCATAGCATATTTTACACCGGGAGTGAATGGTCCATAACACAACAGGAAAATGTGTTGTTTTTTTTAGATTGTATGGTCGACCTCGTGGTAATGTATGTACATTATAATAATATAAATATATATATATTAGATATATATTAATAAGTATATATATTACAATATATATTGTATATATACAATATATAGTATGTTATATATATATCTGAAAAATAAATATCGTAATATAATTATATAGTATTTATATATATATATCTATATATATAATACATACATACACCAGCACGCAGACACCAACGACACACACACACATAGCGATTTAATAGTATCATAGTAATAATATATTAGAATATATATATTCAATATAAGTATAATATTAAAATATATATATATAATGTGGTGGTGTGTTGGACTGTGTAGTGTAGTGTGTGAGTGTGCTGGAGTGTGTGACTGTGTGTGTACAACAATATAATATATATATATAATATATATTATATATATATAGTATATCATACTAATAGTCACAATTATGTATGAACATATATTATACAGTAGATATGTGTGTGTGTGTGTGTGTGTGTGTGTGTGTGTGTTGTTGGTGTGATTAGTGACATATTAATGTCAATACGAAATAATATAAGTATATATAATATATATATATATATAATATAATATATAATATATATATATATATATATAATATACAATATATATATATATAAGTCTAATATTATGTACATATGTTATATATATATTATATATATATATATATATATATATCATATAATATATATATATATGGTTTATGTATGTATATATAGTAATGTGTGTGTGGGGTTATAGAGACCAAATCTAATACACTGCACTCATATATTCGTATACGCAATATCGAAAGGAACAATGGACCAGTATTAGAATAGCGAGAAAGGAATTTACAAAATCAAGTAACTTTAATAATCAATATCAAAAGAAACCAATGTCTCTCAACAAGTGTGCACCTTCTATCGCATGATCTGCATAACCCTTCCCCAAAACGTCTCCAAATTCCAGAGCCAGCCATGAGTTGCCTGCCTGTTCGTCGCTTGGATGGCAGGACCTCTCGAAAGATCTTGAAAACATTTGTCCAGAAGACAATGCCCCATTGCCCGCTCGCAGTGATCCTGGTTGTCACCTGTCTACCGATTATTATATGACACAGGCCCACAGAACTGACCAACGTCATGAATACTTTTCTTCTTTCTGACGCTCTTGGAGTATATCCTCTACTTTTGTTTGATTTGCCTGATCCATGTGGCCTTTTTCTTTGTCACCTATGCATAAGCCTTTTCCATTCCTCTTTGGGCGCCTTACTAATTTTCCTTTCGAGTTGCCTTGGTGCGTAGTCCATGTCTCTTGATCCATATGTATGACGGGGAGAAACACATTGGTCAAAATCTCTTGTCTTTAGACATAGTGGCAGACGACCTCGTTTTATATTACTATGTGTATAACCGAAGGCACTCCAACCTAGCCTGATTCGCCGTTTTATTCGGCTTTCGGCAGGATGTACTCGGAGCTGTTATTGAAGCTTGCACCTAGGTATACATATTCGTTACACTGGCTTCTAGTACCATCGCCCCTGTATTTGGTTATTTGTTTAACTGGGGTTCGACTGTTTGAACTTTGACTTTTAGTAAGAGGTCTTTTTCCACTGTTCATTTTAAGGTACAATCTATCTTCAGCACTTTCCATATTTAATCGCTTAGTAATTGTTGTAATTAATCTGCTGACTCGCGAAAAGAACAATGTCATCTGCAAATATTTAGATGCTTAAGTTTGCTCATTCCCTATTTTTACCTCTCTCCCTTACAATCTAACTCTTGCATACTTCCTCCAAGGCAAGCTGTAAACAGCTTGGTGAGATGTGTCGCCCTGCCTAATCCTTTTTTAATGGTATTGTATTGGTTTCTGCGTGGATTTTGATGGTCACGTACCATTCTATATATATCCTCTAATACTTGCAGTATATTTCCTCTACTTTGTTTACGAATTGCATCTAGTACTGCAGCTATCAGTACCGAAATAGAATGCCGTTTCATATCAACGAATGCCATACACAGGGGCCTTCATATATTCGTTTGTTTTTCTCCTTTATTGAGCTAGTGTGATGTGATATGGTCTGTAGATTGAGATCCGCTGCGGAACCCTGCCTGTTCCCTGGATTGTTTGATCTAATGTATGTGATACCGTCTGTGATGATTATTTTTATGAACAATTTATTGATTACTGAAAGGAGGCTTATTGGTGGTAATTCTTTAATTATAAATATATATGTGTGGGTGTGTTTGTGTGTTTGTTAAGTGTGTGTTTGTGTGTTGGTTTGTGTGTAAATCTCTCTCTCTCTCTCTCTTTCTCTCTCTCTCTCTCTCTCGCTCTCTCTCGCTCTCTCCTCCTCTCTCTCTCTCTCTCTCTCCTCTATATATATATATTATATAATATATATATATATATAAATATATATAAATATATATTTATATATATATATATTTATATATTATATATATATATATATATATTATATGAGAGGTGTGTATGTGTGTGTGTGCGCGGGGCGCGCGTTGTGTAAGTGTGTGTGTTGTGTAGAATAATATATATATATTATATTATATATATATATATAAACTATATCTATATATATATCTATATACATATATATCTATATATATAAATTATATATATCTCTATATATATATTTATCTGTATATATCTGAATATTATAAATATACATATGTGTGTGTGTGAATATTCTGTATTTATGTATATATATAAATATGATATATATATATATAATATATATATTATTATCTCATATAATTATATATTTATATTATATATATATGTATATATATATAAATTTATATATATATATATATAATATCTATATATATATATATATATATATGTTATATCTGCATACAAGTATTGTATATACATCGTATAAATATACATATACATATATTTTTTTCAATATGTATATATATATATATATATTATATTATATATATATATATATACATATATGCTTATATGTATACATATATATATATATGTATATATATATATATATTATATATCTTTATATAATATATACACATGTATATATATATATATATTATTATATATATATATCTTATATATATATATATACATTGTAATATTATATATAATTATTATATTATTATATATCTATATATATATGTATATATATATATATCTAAAGTATATCTAAATATATTATATATATATAATATCATATATATATATGCATAAATATATATATATATTTATATATATATATTTATATATTATATATATATGTTATCTATATATATTTATACATTATTATATATATATATGTGTGTGTGTGTGTGTCGTGTACTATATATATATATATATATATTTATATTAATATATATTTATATTATATATATTTATGTTGTGTGTGGTGTGTGTGTTGTGTGTGTATGTGTGTGTGTGTGTGTGTGTGTGTGTGGGGTGGTACAACATATACATATACATAGAGAGAGTGTGAGGAGAGAGAGAGAGAGTACATAGTGTACATAGTATGTATATATATATAATATATATAAATATATATATATATATATTTATATATCATTTATATCATATGTATATGTAATACTATGTGTATATATATATATATATATATATATATATATTATATCTATATATATATATATATATATATGTAAATGAATGTGTATATATATATGTATATATGAATATACATATCAATATATATATATATATATATATATATATATATATATATATATATATATATATCATCAGTATTCTTACCTTGTAATGTTTAATAAATAATTGTGTTATATTTTATTCATACATGTGTGAGTGTTTATACTTATATATATACATTATAGTTCTCATCGTAAAATGATAATTTATATTAATATCGAATATGAATATAGATAAAGATGTTAACAATATATTTTAAGAAAAAACATGTATAAAAAAAAAATCGGCAAAAAAGGTACATTTTAGCCTGAAAATCCTAAGCCCCGCCCCTTCGTGACGTCATCGATGTCGTGTCAACAAGAGGTAAACAAAGTGACATGGTAGCCCTAACCCGATGAAAGTGGCCGGTTTTTCGTTATTTTTTACTCGAAATGGAGACTAAAATTGCCACAGTGACTCTCCTCTGCGTCCAACTAGCCTCTTGGACTGCTTTGGCCGCTAACCAGATCAAAGGACTCGATGATGCTATATTATTTCGACTTACTTGGCCGGGATCCGAAAGCAGTCTGTTGGTAAGATGACATATTTTTATACGAATTAATTGTTGATTGATGTACCTCCCTATTTCAATTGTTGTAACATCGAAATGTGTAGAAATATCAGACGAGGAAAGCTATTATTTCTGGTTTCCTTGCCTGTGCCGTTGTTAGGGAGAAAAAATATCAGATT
>NW_028234427.1:39068281-39070906 GCF_977035675.1 Penaeus japonicus | reverse complement strand
TAATATACAATTATTACACCATAATTCAAAACAAAAAGAAAAATAAAACACTCCTCAACAATCCAATACATAAAATAAACAAACAAAACTGACTGACAGTCAGCAAACCGTAGCACAATTCGTAAGCCTATTTGTACTTTTCCATCGGGCAAATCGACAGCGGCACTCCCTTCCCCATCGTCCCACAGACGTACCATGCCCATGCCAAATACAAATACACAGACACCGTTTCTCTTCTTCATACGTGTAGTCTCGTAACTGCATGAGAGAGACTTTACATAACATAAGACGACGCCCACAGAAGCATACACAAACTCCCACCTACACAGTCCACTTATCCAAGAAGGGGGGATTCCTAAATAATGTCACGCTGCACTTTCTTTTCCTTTAACTTTCTCCTTATCATTATTCATTTCATATATTTTTCTCTATGTATTCTTTTAGTTACGATTACCAATTGTTTTATCATTTGTGTTTTTTTTTTTTCTTTCATTTATCATTATTTGTATCATCACTATCATGATAGTTTCCACTTGCTTCTATTTCTTTTTCTCTTTTTATCCTTCTTATTATAGTTATTCTTAATCATGTCCTCTGCACCTCCCTTTGTCTTATATCATGTTCATTATTTCGCCCATCTTATCCTTCTATTCCTTTCATTCTTGTTTATTTCTCCACCTTCCTCCACTTCTTCAAATCCCTCATTTTTAATCGTTTTCTCTCTACTATCTTCCTCTCATTTTTTTCTTCCCTCTTCTCCTTGTTAATTTTCCACTTTTATTCGTTAATTCGTTAAACTTTCAATTCTTTTATTCTTTTTCATTCTTCCTCCTGTGCTATTTACTTCTACTTTTTCGTATAACATTATTCTTTTTCTTATTCATGTTTTGTCTTCTTCCTGTATTACGAAGTGAATCATTCTTTGACTCTATTCTCTCTCTCCCTCTCTCTATCTATGCTATCTATCTAACATCTATCTAAGTCATCTAACTATCTATCTCTCTCTCTCTCTCTCTCTCTCTCTTATTCTCTATATATATATATATATATACTATTATAGTATATATATATATATAAATATAATATATTATATATATATATATAGATATATATATTATATTTATAATATAATATATGCACACGTTTTTTGTCCCTTTGTGCCTGCGAACCGCAGAAAGGAGCTGTCCTACAATATTTTTTTCATTAACATTAATTTTCATTGCAAGGGATATGATTCTTACGTTATAAGTTTCCCTTATGGAAAAAGTTTTTTTTTCTTGAAATATTGTGTAATGTGTGATATCTCTAGTTTTTATATTTTGTTTTTTCTTTCTTAATATATTCAGTTATCTTTTTTTCCCATTTACTCATCCTTTCTTACGAATGAGGAGATGAGGAGGATGAGTTGTCATAATTAGTTTGAACTATGATTCATGAAGGATAAGCGTCGTTAGCGTTTGTGTTGATTGTGATGAGGAGATTTAACCACTGAATTATCTCATGCTATGTGAGTACTTTTTACTATAGAACTCTCGATCAATCATTCATAGATTATATGTATACATAATGCATTATGTAAATCACACACACACTATATATATATTTTATATATATATATATAATTATAATATATACTTATATTAATATATATATATAAAATTTATATATGTATGTATTATGTATATATAATGTTATGTATGTATATATGTGAGTATAAATATAAATGTATATAAAAATATATATATAATATATTTATATTTATTATAAAATAATATATATATATATTATATATATATATGTGTTGTGTGTGTGTATGTGTGTGTTGTTATAAATTGTGTGTGTGTGTGTGGGTGCGTTTATTAGTAGTCTATATGTGATATAAATATATATAAATTATATATATATATATATATATATATATATATAGTATATAATATATATATATATATATATTTAGGATATATATTATATATATATATATATGTGTGTGTGTGTTGTGTATTATTGTGTGTGTGTGTGTGTGATGTGTGTGTTGTGTCTGTGTGTTAGTGTTGTGTGTTGTGTGGTGTGTTGTGTGTGTTGTTGGTGCTGTATATATATATAATATATATATATATATATTGTATCTATATAAAATATATATATATATATTTATACATTATAATAATAAATATAATATATTTATATTTATACAATATAATACATATCATAAATATTATATATATATATATTTGATATATATATATATATATATTATATAATATATATATCTATATATATATATATTATATATATAGATTTATATACAACGACCCAACAAAATCGATTGTCAAATATAGGATCAGACTAGCTCCATAAAATTTACCTATCTATTCATTCTGGAGTGTAGTGGTGTGATCGTGTGGTCTAGTTGGTTTAAGTGTTGTCGCAGCCCCCCACTTTCGGGTCATTATCCGAGGGCGGGCAGAGGTTCGAACACACACACACACACACACACATATAAATATATATAATATATATATATAAAGAATTATAAATATATATATATATATATTATATCTTCTATATATCAAGTATATACTATATATATAATATAATATATATATAAATATATAAGTAATGTAA
>NW_028234427.1:39038281-39048281 GCF_977035675.1 Penaeus japonicus | reverse complement strand
GATAATGTTATATTGATGTTTGGATAACAAAAATAAAAATAATGAAAATAATAATTTTTGCTGAAAATATTGATGGGGTGATAATGATGATGATGATATTAGTAGTGATAATGACAATAATGATGATAATAGAATTATAAAGATACTGATGATAATAATAATCATAATGATAACAAAATGATAATGATATCAATAATGATAACAAAATATCAATGATCACAACCAGCATTATCCTCATCAAATGATAACAATAACTAAGGATAAAAACAATAATCATCATGATCATAATACTGATAATGATAGTAAAGATAAAAATAATGATGGTAATAATAATGATAACAAAAATGATGATGATAACAACAATGATATCAATAATAACATCACCAAACGCGAAAGTACAAAAGTAGCAAGAATTTCAATTATTCTTTTTTTTTTTAACAATTGAAAGTCCGTGGAAGTCAAATCAAAAAACAAAATCCCCAAATTCCCCCCCCCTTTAATTAAGTTGCTTGCAAGCAAGGAAAAAAAAGTATATCGAAAATGAAATTGGGGGGAGTTGAATCAAAAAAAGAAAAGAAAAAAGGAAAAAAAAAGGTCTATCTAGTGTGTTTTCCCAAAGATTTTGAATTTCTTCGTGTTTTTGTTTGGTTGTAAAAGGGTATAAAATTTTCTTTTTTGGCCCATTTAATTTCCCGAAAAAAGTGTTGTTCATGAAATGAAAAATAATAAAGATGGTAAAATCAATGGTAAAGATGATTAGATAAAAACAAAAATAAAATAATGTGGTAAATTTATGTAATGATAATAAGATAATACTACAACAACAAAGATAAAAAATAATGATAGAAAAAAATAAACAATGATGAACAATAAAAAAATGACAGTAAATAGAATAATAACACACAATAATAATGATTTACACCATAATGACTTGGAATAACCAAAGTTGATGAAAATATAGTACTGAAATAAAATTTAGTATCCCAAAAAAAGACAATTATGAAGATAAGAATGAANAATAATAGTAAGAATGATAAAGAATAAAGATTAGTTAGTATAAACAATAATGACAGGCATGATAAATAAATCAAATATATCGTAACCCTATAAGGTAGTAAGATTTAAGAGACAACATGTAAATGTCAATACTGAGTTTTTAAAAAAATATGTTACAATTACAATTACAAATTACAATTCAAATTTATGGGAAATTTTAAAAGACGAAGTAAAATTTAAAACCAAAAAGACACAAACGCTAATAACCCCAAATCCCCCAAACAAAGCCAAGCGGGGTTTCAGCAACAACCAAAAATAAAAGCAACCCCCGCGCCAGGGTCAGCTGACGCGATTTTGGCCCCCATTAGTGTGGGGGGGGGGGGATCCCCCTGCTTCGTACTTCTCACCGGCAAAGAGCACATATCGCCGGATTAAACCGCGGACGCGTGCCCGGAATTAGATGCCGTAACATTTGGACAAAGCTTAATCAGCTGTTGTTGCTATTGGGTTCGAACCGCGACTGTTCGTGAGGGCGGAAGGGGAAGGGAAGGGGAGAGGGGTGGAAGGGAAGGGAGCTGGAAGATGGGAGAGGGGTTGGGGTGGAGGGGGAGAGGGAGGGAGGAGTATAAAGGGGGTATTGAGGGAGGAGGTGGGAAGTGGGGATCCCGGGGAGGGGTTAAAAAGGGGAAATGGAGGAGATGGGGAAGGTTTGGGGAGGAAAGAATGGGGGAGGGAGGTAAAGAAGAAGAGGAGAGGGGTTAGGTAAAGGGGAAGGGAACACATAGTTGAGGAAGAGAGGAAGGGAAGTAGAGGATGAAAGAGGGTAGGCTAAAGGAAAAGGTGGGAGAGAGAAGATTGGCGGAGGTGAGTAAAAGGGAAGGGGGGTGGAGGGCAATGTGGAATAATAGATTGGGGAGGGGAGGAGGGAGGGAGCAAGAAGGAGGAAGAGAAGGAGGGTGGAAGAGAGGGATGAAAGGGTAGGGGAGTCTAAAAGGCGGAGGGAAGGATAGTGTAAAGGGGAGGGGGATAAGAAAGAAGGTAGGGAGGGAGGATGGAAGTGGGTGGAAGGAGAGGGTAGGGCGGGGATAGAGGGATGGTGGAATGGGGGGGGGGGGGGCAAGGAAGAGGAAAAAAAGGCTAGGTGAGGAAGAAGATGAAGAAGGATGAGGGGGTGAAAAGGGGGAGGGGAGAGGAAGGGGAGGGGTGAAGGGCTTACGGGCGTATTAATAACGGTTAATTCTTGCGTCTTTAGTTGTTAACGATTTGATATGTTTTTTCTTCTTCTTCTTCTTTCTTTCTTTCTTTTTTTTAAATAAAGGCTTTTTTTGATTTTGTTGACTTTTTGTATTTGAGTTTCAGGTTTTATCAAGCGCCCCTTTTATTTTTTTATTCTTCTTGCTTTTCTTCTCTCTCTCTCCTCCTCTCAAAAACTTCAAACTACTCCCCTTTTCCTCTTTCTCTTCTTCCTCTTCCTTTTCCTTCTTTTCTCCTCCTCCCTCTCTTTTTTCTCTTTTTCTCCTTCCCCTTTTTTTCTTTCTCCTCCCCCCTTTTCTCTCTCGTCCCCCCTTTTTCCCCCCCCCCCTTTCTCTTTCCCCTTTTTTCTCCCCCTTTTTCTTCTCTCTTTTTTTCCCCCCTCTCTCTCTCTTCCTTCTTCTCCTCTCACTCTCTCCTCGTCTCTTCTCTCTCTCTCTCTCTCTCTTCTCTCTCTCCTCCACTCTCCTCTACCTCTCAAAATCTCTCTCTCTCTCCTCTCTCTCTCCTCTCTCCTCTCCTTCTTCTCTCCCTCTCCTCTCTCTTTCTCCTCTCTCTCTCTCTCTCTATCTGCTCTCTCTCTCTCACTCTCTCTTTCTCTCAATCTCATCTCTCTCTCTCCTCTCTCTTTCTCTTTCTCTTTCTTTTCTTTCTTTTCTCTTTCATTCACTTCTCTCACCTCGCTCTCTCTCTCTCTCTCTGTCTGTCTGTCTCTCTCTCTCCTCTCTCCTCGCTCGCCGCTCATCTCTCTCTCTCGTTCTCTCTCTCTCCTCATTCTCTCTCTCTCTCTCTCCTTCTCTCTCCTCGCACTCTCTCTCTCTCTCTCTCTCTCTTCTTCTTTCTTTCTCTCTCTTCTCTCTCTCTCTCTTCCTCTCTCTCTGTTCCCTCATCTCTCTCCCTCGCTTTCTCACTCTCTCTCTCTTTCTCTCTCACCTCATCTCTCTCTCTCTCTCTATCTCTCTTCTCCTCTCTTCTCTCTCTCTCTTCCCTCTCTCTCGCTCTCTCTCTTCTCTCTCCCTCTCTCTCTTTCCGTTTTTCCTCTCCCTCTTTTTCAATTTCTCTCTCTCAGCTCTCTCCTCCCTCCCCTCATCTCTCTCCAATCTCGCTCTCCTCCTCTCACCTCCCCTTCTCTCTCTCTCTCTCTCTCTCTCTCTCTCTCTCTCCTCTCTCTCTCTCTCTCTCTCTCTCTCTCTCTCTCTCTCTCTTTCTCTCTCTCTCTCTCTCAAAACCTTGATCACCTGGCAGTAATCAACAGTTATAGCTTTCATGTCACATTAACTTCGATCAATATATATTTCCTCCTCCCCCTCCTCCTCTTCCCTTTCCTCATTCCTCTCAATTATTTTTTCCTTTCTCTTCTCAGCCTTCTCCCCACCTTCCTCATCCTTCTCTTAACCTCTTTCTCTCCTATCATCCGCTTCCCCTTCTTTTCCTCTTCCACCACTTTTCTCCTCCACGCCCTAAACTGTCACTTATTCCCTCTCCTCCTCCTCCTCTCCCTCCTCCTCCTACCTTCCCTCTTACGCCTCCTCCTCCTCCTCTTCCTCCTCCTCCTCCTTCTGCCTTTCCTCTTCCTCCTCCTACCTTTCCTCTTCCTCTTACCTTTCCTTTTCCTCCCACCTTTCTTCCTCCTCCTCCTTCTCTTCTTCCCCTTTCTCCTCCTCCTCACCTCCTCCTCTTCTTCCCCCCTCCTCCTCTTCTTCCTCTTCCAACCTTTCCTCCTCCTCATCCTCCTTCTTCTTCTCCTTCTCCTCCTCCTACCTTTCCTCCTCTTCCTCCTCCCCCTCCTCTTCCTTCCCCTCCTCCTCCTCCTCCTCCATCTTCTTCTTCTTTTCCTCCTCCTACTCCTCCTTTTCCTCTTCCTCCTCCTTCTCCTCCTCCTACCTTTCCTCTTCCTCTTACCTTTCCTTTTCCTCCTACCTTTCTTCCTCCTCTTCCTCCTACATTTCCTCCTCCTCTTCCTCCTACATTTCCTCCTCCTCTTCCCCCCCCCCCTCATTCTCTTCTTCCTCCTCCTACCTTTCCTCCTCCTCCTCTTCCTTCTTCTTCTCCTTCTCCTTCTCCTCTTCCTCCTCCTACCTTTCCTCCTCTCCCTCCTCCCCCTCCTCTTCCTTCCCCTCTTCCTCTTCCTCACCTTCTTCTTCTTTTCCTTTTTCTCCTCTTCCTCCTCCTTCTCCTCCCCCTCTTTCTTGTCTTCGTTTTCCTGCTCCTCCTTCTCATGCTCCTCCTCCTCTCACTCTCCCTCTCCTTCTTCTTTTTTCGTCTTATTTTTCTTCTTCTTCTTCCTCCTCCTCCTCTTCTTCCTCTTCCTTTTCCTTCTCCTCCTCTTCTTCTCCTCCTCTTCCCCCTCCCCTTCATCCAACCTTTCCTCCTCCTCCTCCACCTCCTCCGCCACCCCTTCATCCAACCTTTCCTCCTCCTCCTCCTCCTCCTCCTCCTCCTCCCTCTATTCCTCTTCTCCCTCCTCCACCAACTCCTTCCTCTTCCTCTCCTTCGTCTCACTTATTAACGACGTCAAAACCCCAGCCATACCTCAACGCCATCGCCATCCGTTACGCGACTCGGAAATAAACCTTTCGGCCTCAGCGCAGTGCCAAGCGCCTTCGCTCGCTAACCCCTTAGGCCACACTCGGCATTATCGTCCTTATCTGCCCCAGTGAACCTTCCTGGGTAGCGTCAGTCCGAGATATCTCTTCATTAGCCAATCTATACGAGTTTCTCACGTTCCCTGCCGTCCAAATACTTCATATTTCCGTCTTATATCACTTGCTTGTGTGATTGCGGTGGTGCCAAGAGGGGGGGATTTTTCGCCAAACCGATACTGGGGAATTTTGTTTCGTCTTTCGCTTTGATCTTTCTATCTTTTTTTTTTTTGGGTGGGGAGGGGGCTTGTTTGTTTATTGATCTATTTATCTATTTATATATCATTCATCTATCTGTCTATCTATCTATATATCCATCTACCTATCTATATATCTCTCCATCCATCTACCTATCTACTTACCTCCTATCTATCTCTCTATCTCTCTATCTATCTATCTATCTATTCATTTATATAAAATTATAAATTTATAATATAAAATTATATATAATATAATATATATATTATATATATATATTTGTCTGTCTATCTATGTATCCATTTGCATTTTACAAAAAACCCGTAAAGGTGACCAGAATATGAATAGCATTATCACCATAACTTACCCTAACACAATATCGTTCCCCATAAACCCATCTAAAACAAATCTCACTGCAATCGCAACTCCTCCTAATTCACCATAATACCCCAAGACAACATAGCACAACACCCTACCCCCCAAACCCATCAAATCCCCCCCTAGCGCTGCACACCCTCAACGACGCACGTGGCTGTATGTCTATAATCTCACCTTTCCATCACCCAGACTCTCCCGCCCTGATCTTATATCACATTCCACACAAACTTCGCTGACGTTGGGTTTCCGCCCCTGAAATAACGCCCACGTTGGCTTGGGCGTGTCGGAAATGATCGTCAAGTTTAGATCAAGGGTGGGCGTTGACGGAGGTAGGTTGGGGCGGGGGCTGGTCCCTTACCGGCGAAACGACCCGGTGACCTAGGCTTATTATTGTTATTATTATTATTATTATTATTATTATTATTATTATTATCATTATCATTATTATTATTATTATTATTATTATTATTATTATTATTATTATTATTATTATTATTGCTATTATTGTTATTATTTGAGGGGGCTATTATCTCCCCTTTTATCGTTAATTTTCTTTAATTATCAATTAGTTTACTTTTATATTCGTCATTGTTTATTTTGACTTGAATCATTTCTTTTTTAATTCAAAAATAATTTTTATGCTTGAGATTTTTTTTTTTTTTTCAAGACTGTTCTAACTTTTTTCATTTGTTTTAATTATTCGCTAGCCTGTCTTATTTTTCCTAATAGTTTTCGCGCTTTGATCGGTTCAGGAAACACTAATAACTAAGATATATACCTTGCCATTAACCCTCTACGCGGGAGGCTTATAATAGGGAAGTAATGACTCTCCTTTTTCTTCTTCCTTTTCTGAAAGGAAACATAGCTGTTGCGTCGGCGCCATTTTCGTCTCTTCTGTGTTCATCCAGGTGCGATTTCTGCGTGTAGGTGTGCGTGTGTGTGTGTGTGTGTGCGTGTGAAATTGTGTAGGTGTGTGTAATCATATGGCTTTGTATGGATGTATGTATGAATATATATATATACTTATATATTTTAAATAAATATATATTATAATATATATATATATATATAATATACATTGGGTGTTGGGAAATTGTGAAAGTAATTTTTGGGATTTGATTGATGATGTATAGTATTATATGTATATATATATATATATATATAATATATATATATATTTTAAAATATTATATATATTTTATATGTATATATATACATATATATGTATATACATATTTTATATATTAAATATATATATTAAAATTATAATATATAATATATAAATATATATATACATAAATGTGTGTGTGTGTGTGTGTTTGTGTGGAACTTGTATGTGTGTATGTATTATATGGATTTGATTGAGTATGTATGAAAATATATTATAAAATTTTATATATAAAATATATATATATATATATATATATATAATATATATATATATATATATATATACATAATTATATATATTTTAAATTATATATAAATATATATATATATATAAATGTGTGTGATGTGTGTTTGTGTTTGTGTGTGCGTAATATGAGATATATGTACTGGATATTTTCCAAACCAACTAAAACACACCAACAGAATAAACACAAAATATCATACCCTTTTCTTCGAGATAGAAAATTCCGTCTCATCTCTCCAATTTTATCATCTTTTCCCTTCCCTTTTCATGACTGATGACATCCTTGACGTGATGGCATGATTGTTCCCCTGGCGCCTTCATTTTTCCCTTTTCTGGCAGGGAAACCCGAAGGGGGTGAAAGGGTGTCATAATAGAGGTTCCTTAGATCCCTTCATGGCTTTGTGGGTATGGCCTAAGGACTTTTTCATTACAACTATTCTTCCTTGCTCTCTCTTTTGCTCCTCTCTCTCTCTCTCTTTTCTCTCTTCTCTCTCTCTCTCTTTCCCCTCTCTCCCCTTTCTCTCTCTCGCTCTCTCTCCTCTCTCTCTCCTCTCTCCTCCTTCTCTCTCTCGCTCTCTCTCTCTCCCTCTCTTCCTCTCTCTCCTTCTCTCTCTCTCCTCTCCCTCCCCTCTCTCTCCTCTTCCCCTCTCTCTCTCTCCCTCTTTCCTCCTCTCTCTCTCTCCCCCTCTCTTTCTCTCCCTTCCTCTCTCTCTCCTCTCTCTTTGTCTCTCTTCCTTTCTCTCTCCTCTCTCTCTCTCTCCCCTTTTCTCTCTCTCCTCTTCTCCTCCTCTCTCTCTCTCTATCTTTTCTTCTTCTTCTTCTTCTTCTTTTAATTGTCTCTTTCTCTTTCTCTCTCTCTTCTTCTTCTACACATCATTATTTAATATCTTTTCTTTGTTCTTTTTTAAAGAAAATTTATAAAATTAAAAAATATAATTTTATAAAATATATATTAAAATATAAAAATTTTTATATATATTGGGTGGTGTGTGTGTTTTGGGTGTGTGTGTGTGTGTGTGTGTGTGTGTGGTGTGGGGTGTATGTGTGTGTGTGTGTGTTATATATTATATATATTATATATATATATATATATATATATATATATATATATATAAAAATTATGTATGTATAATCATATTTTTAAAATAATATATATATTTATATATAATTATATATATATGTCTATATATATATACTTAATATATATACATATATATGTATGTATACATACATATTAAAATAAAATATATATATATATAATTTTTTTAATATATATATATATATTATACATATAATACATATTATGTATATGTACATATATAATATATATTTTATATATATATATAATATATATATAATATGTTTATAGTATAACATATATATATATATATATATTAAAATATTATATATATAATATATTTTATATATATATATATATATTATATTAATATATAATTTAAAATATATAAAAAAATCATATACATATATAACAATAAATTTTTTATAAAAATATAATTATATATATAATATAATATATATAATTATTAAATTTTATATATTATTTTATTTATTTTAAAAATAAATTTTATATATATATATAAATATAAATAAATATTATATATTTTATATAAAATATAAAATATACTCAAAAAATGAAATAGTGTAATATGTATGATGTATGTTGTATCTCTCTCTCCTCTCCTCTCTCTTCTCTCTCTCTCCTCTCCCTCTTCTATATATAAATATAAAATATTTATATATATTATTTTTATATAATTAAATATATATTATAAAATATATAAATTAAAAAAAAAAAAAAAATAAAAACATTTTTATATTATAATATATATTAAAATATATTTATAAAAATTTTATGTATATATAAGCATAAATATATATTTATAATATATAAATATATAAAAAATATGCATAATATATACATATATAATTAAAAAACAATATGGTTTTGGGAAAATTATTATATAATAATATATATATATATAATATAAAAAATTACACCCTTTCATCACTGACAATTGGCTATTCTTTTTTTGCTTTTTTGAATTGGTTTATTTCTCTTTCATTGTATTTGTACAATTATGTTCATAACAGTAGTAAGTGCGTGGTGGTATACAAATCCACAAACACACACCAAAAAGAAAACAAACATTTTAAAAACACTCATGTACACACAAGTTACAAGCGTGTATTCACTAATTACAAATAAACCAACATCACCAGCACACAAAGACACCTAAACACCTATACTAAATCAAAATACAATTACCTGTACACAAAAGTCGTTCAAATCATACACACACACGCATACGTACAACACACACAATACACCACACACACACACACACACACACACGCAACGCACCAACGCACAACGTAATCTGCCTTCATCCTGATTGAGTCACTTTCTCTTCAAGCAAACGCCTGCTCGGGTGCATGGTTGGCTTGGCGGCAGGATGAGGATAAACCGCGGATTAAGAAAGAATTTCACTTGCTTTTTCTCACTTCCTCTTACTTTTTTCCATGCCTCTTACACTCTGTTATTATTAATTACTCCTTAT
Source organism: Penaeus japonicus (assembly GCF_977035675.1). NCBI lineage: Eukaryota > Metazoa > Arthropoda > Malacostraca > Decapoda > Penaeidae > Penaeus > Penaeus japonicus. The sequence continues at coordinate 39,038,823 of NW_028234427.1, read as the reverse complement.
ATCTTCTCTTTCTCTCTCTTTTGAAATTTGGTATTTTTGTTTTTCTCTTGCTTCTTAAACTTTCTCTGTTTTTTATTTTCTTTCTCGTTTTCGCTCTTGCTTTCGCTCTGCTTTCGCTCTTTCTTTCTCGCCCTGCTTTCCTCTCTTGGCGTATCATCATTCTTTCTCTCACTCTCTTCTTATCTCTTATCTTTAGCTCTCGCCTTGCTTTCTCTTCTTTATATTCTTACTCCAGTTATCGAGCTTGCCATTACTACTCATATGCCTGTATCTTTCTTTCTTTTCCCCTCTCATTTCTGCTTTTCTGTTTTCGAATTTTTCTTTTTATTTACACTTCATGATTTTTTCTCCTGATCATTTCTTCCTTTCTCCCTCCTTTTTGCTTCTCCTCATTTCTCCCATTGTTCCTCATTAATCTTGTCTTTTCTCTCTTCCTCATTCCCTCTCTTTCCTACTGTTGGTTTCTCTATTTCTTTATCACTTTGCATTTCTCTTTTTTTGGTCTCTCTTTCTCTATCTCTTGCCTTTTTTCTTTCTTTGTT
>NW_028234427.1:39033253-39038181 GCF_977035675.1 Penaeus japonicus | reverse complement strand
CCATCTCACCTGGGGGCCTTACGGTAACCTATTTTAGAGATGAATATTGAATGCACTTTAAAGGGTCAACAGCAAACCGGTTCATTGTGAAAAAAGGATTAAAAAGGTTTATAAATGAACTGAAAAATTTTCCTCCTTGTGTCGGGGAAGATTATCTCATTTATACCCTTTTGAAAAAGCTATTTCCATACAAGTTATTTAGCACCTTTACCCTGTGTTGCTTAATTGCCCAAACCGCTACGTTGTGCTGAAATCTGCTTCCTTAATATTGCCGTCTTAATTTTCCATTTGTTAGCGAAACTCGGGAAATGCGTGAAACTTCGCCATATTTTTTTTTTCCCCCCTTTCGACCTCCCGGGGACACCCCACAATTCCCCCAACATTGCCATTCATGTACGAATATTTTGAACCCATTTATTCGCGAATGTTCTCAACATCTTCATAAAAAATTACACTTAAAAAACAACCCCATTTTTTCTTACAATTGCCTGTTTAAAATAAAATTAAGATATAATAATTACCAGATATGAGACCAGGATATGATTTTAGGCGATGATGGCAAAAAAAACTAATGCAAATTTTCCACAACAAACCAACAAAAGTAACAGGGGCAAAAATGATAGTGATGAAGGAATCAAATTATTGACATAACATCAAGGACTAACATGTATTGCAGGGCAGTCGTTTCATCGGGCCACTTCAAGAATTGGGTTAAAAGAAAACCTCTATTATTTGGGAAAAAACTCTCTTTTTCTATTTATGTATTACCTTACTTTCATTATAAATCATTTTTTTCATTTCAAAAACAATCGGATTTGTGCTTGTGTATACTTTTTATAAATATATTTATATATATAAATATTAAATATATATAAAATATAAAAAATAAAAACATTTTAAAAATAAATAGGTAATATATATGTATATATATAAAATATTTTATATAATATAATATTATATAAATAATATATATTATTTATTTTATATATATATATATTTATATATTTTATTAAATATTTAATATATTATATGTATTTGTTATAAATAATATATATATACATAACACAAACACCACCCCAAAAACACAAAACACACACAAAACAAAATATAATATATAATATATATATAATAAATTATTAATTTAATATATATATATATTACATACATAACACACATAATAAATACACAAAATTTTACTTAAGCCCTTGACATGTTGAACCCATCTGGGGATGGGGCTGGACAGAGCCCCCCGGGCCCGACTTTTTTCCGGCCCGGGGGGGGCTGGGAGGGGGCTCGGGGGGGGCGGGGTGGGTGAAGGGGGGGGATAAAGCCGGGAAAACCAGGAGGAAAGGAATGCAAATTTCTCAAGAGGGATTTGGGGTTTAAAAGGGGTTGAAAACACATAAACTTGAAACGGGGACAAAGATGAGAGAAAATAAAAGAGGGGGGTGATAAACTTACTTTAAAGTGTCAATGACACAGATAACCCCAAATTAATATATATATATATATATATAATATATATATATAATATATAAAATATAAAATATATAAAATTTATATATATATACATAAAAATATACATAACATTACTAACAATAATATAAAATATATTATATATTTTATAATAATAAATATATATATATATATGTATGTATGTATATATTATTTTTAAAATATATTTATATATATATAAATATTAATTTATATATAATATATATTTTATAATTATTTATTTATATATAATATATTTATTTTATATATATATCTACATCTATATATATAAAATTATGTATATATATATATTTTAATTTTTTATATATATATAATATATTTTAACAATATTTCCACATGCGTAAAAATAATAATATAATAATTATATATATATATATATATGTATATTTATTAAATTATATATATGTACATATAAGTATATATATATATATATATATATATATATATATATATATTTATTTTTATATATATATATATATATATAAGTATATATATATATAATATATATATATATATATTTTATATTTTATATGTATGTATGTATGTGTGTTATGTTATATATATATAATATATAATAATATTATAAATTTTATATATAAAAATACATATATAATATATACAAAACAACACCTATACATAATATATAAATATATAATATATTTTTATATAATAAATATATTAATATATAATATTTAAAATGTAATTATATAATATATAAATTTGTATATTAAGTTTTATAAAAATAGTATATTATTGTATATAAAAATATATATTTATATATATATATTTTTAAATATATGTATATATATATCATATATTAATATTGATACTATATATATATAAAATAAATTTCTATATAATATATATAATTATAAAATAATATATAATAATACATATTTGTGTGTTTTGTCGTAGTGTATACATACACCCCACACACACACACACCACACAAAACACACCCACACACATATATAATATATATATAAATATATAGATATATAATATATATATATATGTATGTATGTATGAAGTTAACATACGCACACACACACACAAAAATAATATATATATATATATTAATATATATATATAAAATTTTAATAAAAATATAATAATAAATATATTCATATATATATATATTATATATATATATATATAAATAATATAATAAAAATTTTCACATATATATAATATATATATAATAATTATATATAATATGTAAATATATATAAATATTTTTATATATATATATATAAAATATATATATAAAGTATACTTTTTTTTTATATATATTATATATAATATACATAAATATATATAAATATAATATTAATATATAAAATACATATATTTATATACCTTTTAAACATATGTATCATATATACATATATATATAAATATATATATTATATAATTATATATATATATATATATAATATATAAATATATTACATGCGTTTATATAATTATATATATATAAATATAAAATATTAATATTTTATATATTATTATTTTATATTGTAATATCACTTTAATAATAATATCTACATGCGGTTATATATATATATATATATTGAAAATTTTTAAAAATTTAATATATAATAAATATTATATATATATATATTTATATATAGATATAGATATAGATTTTTTATACTTATACTATAAAATTATATTTTATATTTTATTATATATATTATATAATATATTATTATATATATAATTTTATATTTTTATCATTTACTATACATATATTTTTATAAAATATATATTTTTATATTATATATATATATATATTATATATAATATATATGTAATATTTTATATATTTTATATATATTTTAAAATACATAATAAAAATGTATATATAGTATTTTTATTATAATTACATTAATTATATATATATATAATATAATATTTTAAATGTTATAATATAATATAATAATATATATATATATTACAATAGACATGTATAAATATTATAATATATATAATATATTATATATATAAATATAATATATTCATGTACATATATATATATTTATATAAATAAAATTTTAAAAATAATTATATAAATTATATAAAATTTATTATTTATAAAAATTTGTTATAAAAATTATAAATATTATATAAAATTTATGTATTATGTATATAATTAATATGAAATTTTAAAAATAAATATATAATATTTATATAATTTTTAAAATTATATTATAATATATATATAATATATATATTATTTAAAAAATTTATTGTTTGTGGTGTGGGGTGGTTGTGTGTGTGGTGTGTGTGTGTGTGTTTGTGTTTGGGTTTTGGGGGTGGGTTTTGACTGTGTGTTGTGTGGGCGTGTGGGGTGTGTGAAGTGTGGGGGCTTTGTTTGGGTGGGGGTTGGGGGGTTGTTGTGTGGGTTTTTTTTGTTGTGTAATGCTTTTTAACATCTTTATAAACATTGCTATCTTTTAAAAAATTTATCTTTTTTTTGATTTGCTGCTTTTCCCATCCCCCCGGGCGTAACTCAGAGCGGGGGAAGAAGGGGGAAATCCCAAGGGGAGCTACGGTAAAGGGGCCGAGGGGGAGGGGTAGGGAGGGGGGTTTTGGTAAGGCCGAGGGGGAGGGGGGCTACGGAATACGAGGGGGAGGCTACGGGGGGGGAGGCTACGGTCGCGGCGGCTACGGCGGAGGACAGAATACTGTCGTCATAGACCGAGGGAACGACGGCATCGGAAATTTCGCCACGGATGTTTGGGACACGCAGGGGGCTGGGGGGACGGTGGGGGTTTGGGACGGCTTTGGGGTTCCCATGCACGTGGGGTTCGGAGGCTTCCATGGCCAGGGGTTCCCAACCAGGGGGCGCGAGCGATCTGTTGACTTTGGTGGAGTAAGGCTCCCTTCCGGGTCGATTATCCAAAATTCTTTTTCCCCCTTGATATCCCCTGGTTGAATCCCAAAACACTTTCTTTCTTTTTCCCGCTCTGAGTAATCCCCGGGAGAATGCCCGAAAAAATTCTTTCTTTCCCCCTGGTACTCCCCTGGAAAAAAGCCCTAAAACACTTTTTTCTTCCCCGTCTGATTCTCCCTGTAAATGCCCTTAAAAAAATTCTTTTTTCCCCGCTTGAGTACTCCTGGTAAATGCCCGAAAACCTTTCTTTTTTTCCTCGCCCAGACTCCCCTGGAATGCCCTGAAAAAATTTCGTCAATTCGCCCTTTTAATGGCTGGCCCCGTATTGTTTTCAATTTTAAAAAATGATTGAACGAGCGAATACCCCAAGGGGGCAGAACCCTTTTTGGCTCTCACCGCATTTTCGCATCTACAGCAAAGCCAACCCTTAAAAAATTTCGAGGGAAAACAAAAGGGGGGTAGCATCTGAAGGCTACTTTTTAAAATTTTGCGCAGTCATACCCAAGATTCTTCT
>NW_028234427.1:39027628-39030128 GCF_977035675.1 Penaeus japonicus | reverse complement strand
CCACTGCACCAGTACCCCAGTATGTGAGGGTGCCATCCCCACACAGGTGCAAGAATGTGAAGAGAGGCATGAAGATGGACCTGCAGCCAAATCCAAGTGAATCACACCTCACTGTAGTTCAGCAGAACGTCCTCAAGTGGACTATGGTTCGTAGGAACGAACTGTCGGGCATGTATAGAGCCCTAAATGCAGATGTAGTCCTGATCAACAGTCATGGTTTGAAGGACACAGACAGGCTGAAACTGTTCCCCTACTTATGTTATCAGAGGAACAGGACTGGAGAAGCAAGTGATGGCATAGCAATAGCAGTCAGAAGAGAAATCAAACATAAGATTCTCGACGACTTTGATGAAATGCTGGCAATGGAGATAGAGACCAGCAGAGGTCCAATAGTAGTGGCTACAATGTATCTGCCTCCGAGAAGGGCAATTGTTCCACTGCAAGACTTGTACAGTCTACTTCGACGAAGATTACCCACATACATAGTGGGAGACCTCAATGCCAACCATCCAATGCTAAACAATAGAGCAGGCAACCAGGTTGACAATGCTATTGCTAGAATGGTTGCTGATGGAGATCTAATCCACATGGGACCAGACTTCCCTACTTACATCACAGGGAACACAGCAACCAAACCAGATATTGCAATGTGCAATGGAACCGGGCCCTGCAGGCACCAGTGACCACCTGCCCATCATCCTCAAGATATCATCCAACCCAATCCTGAAAACTCTAGCAGATTCAACTTTAGAATGGCTAATTGGGGAGGATTCAAGGATGAGCTCCAGTCCAAGCCTGCAGCCAACTTGAGGACTGCAACATTGGAAGAGATTGACGAGGAAGTCCAAAAGTGGTACAGCGATGTTGAAGCTGCACTTGCTCATCATGTACCCAAGAGCAACCACAGGACTATCCCCCATCCAAGGCTAACAGCTGAAGTAAGACTGCTAAATATACAGTCGAATCACCTGCAGCACTATGCAGGGATTCATGGATGGACACAAGACCTGAGAGCAAGATACAGAAGCTTGCAAAGAGAACTCTCTAACCACTGGAGGAGAGCAGCAAATGACAAGTGGGAAGAACTTGTTAGAAAAGTGGAATGGGACCGAAAAGATCCACAGTCCTTCTGGTCAGGAATAAAGAAACTGATGGGAAGAAGTGAAAGCAAAAGTAGCTACCTCCTCAACGAACAGGATGAGAAGATTCATGAAGAAGAAGAACAAGAAATCCTGTTCAGAAATTACTGGAGAAATTGTTTCCGAATTACCGAAGAAGAAGAAGAAAAGTTTGACAGTGATTTCGAGGAGACCATCATAGAGGAAATAGGAAGGCACATCCACCTCCTATATCCAGAAGCTGCTTCTGACTTCACTAGACGAACAGGATGAGAAGATTCATGAAGAAGAAGAACAAGAAATCCTGTTCAGAAATTACTGGAGAAATTGTTTCCGAATTACCGAAGAAGAAGAAGAAAAGTTTGAGTGATTTCGAGGAGACCATCATAGAGGAAATAGGAAGGCACATCCACCTCCTATATCCAGAAGCTGCTTCTGACTTCACTAGATTGGACCCCACATATCCACTAATGACCAAGATCAACCCCACAGATGTCAAAAGAACTATTCAGAGTTTCAAGAATAGAACTGCTCCAGGCAAAAGCAGGATCAACAAAACAATCCTGCAGAATCTTCCAAACAAGATGTTGCTGAGACTGGCAAACATACATAATGCCTCTCTCACTGCTGGCTACTTCCCTGACCACTTCAAGGAAGCAAGAGTCAGGATGATTCCAAAAGCCGGGAAAAATCCAAGAAAAGTGGAGAATTACAGACCAATATCTCTGCTGGAAGTCCCAGGCAAAAAGTTTTTGAAAAGATATTGAACATAAGATTGCGAAATCACCTGGAGATTAACGATCTGCAAAATCCCAGGCAACATGGCTTCAGACCAGGCAGAGGAACATCAACAGCCATTGCAATCATATATGAAGAAATCGCCAATGCCATGAGCGAAAGGAACCAAGTCAATGTGGTTCTGAGAGATGTAGCCAAAGCCTTCGACAAAGTTTCGCACACAGGCCTGAAACTTAAGATCATCAGGCTGAACCTCCCGACGTCCTTGACGAAGCGATTGTGTGACTTTGTTGAAAGTCGAAGCGCAAGAATAGTCGTCGGCAACACAGTCGGCGAAGCAATTCCCCTCATGAGTGGAGTTCCACAGGGAAGCTGCCTCTCACCGACACTGTTCACAATCTATACAGCAGACCTGCCTGAACCATCACATGGCAGCAACCACTATATGTATGCCGACGACATCACTCAGATAATCAAGTACGAAGGGAGATTGTTCGAGATGATGGCACTCAGAACTGCCAGAGCCATAGAGACCATCAATCGATACGAAAGACAGTGGAAGATCTCAACCAACATGAGAAAATTCCAAGTCATTCCTGTGGCCAAGTTCAAGACAGCAGATCTGATAGTGGACGAGGAAGCAG
>NW_028234427.1:38962551-38967551 GCF_977035675.1 Penaeus japonicus | reverse complement strand
GATGCTGTTTGGGAGCAGCGGTTGCCAGTGGCGGTCTTTCAGTGTTTGTAGCGCTGACGTCGTCTTGATATCTTGAAATCTCTGAAACTCTGAATTTTGTAGATCAACAACTTTGTGTTGGAGTATTTGGTACTAATGAGATACATAATTAAAAACGTATGGAAGTCAGTTTTAATAAATATATGTCAAAATCCCTTCAACTAGCAGCTAAAGGCAGTCAGCTAGTATGATTATTTTTGAATTTCCTTAGCAATATTCTATACCCTAGTGTGGACGAGAGTTAGTGAGGAGCGGATTATAGTACGGGGGGGGGGGGGGGGAGGACTGTAAGTCGGTCTTTGCCGCGATTACGCTCACATGTCGAGACCAAATTGTAATCCAGAAGCTCTTTTTTCGTATTTATTTGAATTTACATGGGAATTCGTACATTCCCGAGTGGTTTTGTTCTTAAAATATTATATATATAAATTGTAATCCAGAAGCTGATTTTTCATATTTATTTGAATTTATATAGGAATTCGTACATTCCAGAATGATTTTGTTCTTAAAATAGTATATATATATATATTGTAATTCAGAAGCTGATTTTTCGTATTTATTTGAATTTATATGGGAATTCGTACATTCCAGAGTGGTTTTGTTCTTAAAACAGTATCCCCCCCTCTCAACGAACAATATATTTAAGATATCCAGGTATAAGAAGATCCTTGTTATTACGAGAGATCACGCATTCCGTGGGCTAACGTACCCTAGACCCCTGAGAACGCCTATAGTGTACCGTTTCCACAAACTAAATAGAGAATTAGGATTTACAATAGCCAGCGTTTATTTCTTTATATGTAGTACGTTTTGAATGTGAAAGATGTATTAAAAAAGTATTAAGGCAAGTTTTTTTCCCATTTAAGTCTCAGATTGATTATAATATCATACGCCTGACTGTACAACGGAAAGCTTTTATCAATTCACTATCAACAAAGAGTAAATGGCGCTGCTCTTCATTAAACTGAAATTACTACAAACTTTACTACATGAATTAACAAGACTAATTCTCATAAACGAAATGGATTTTGTAGAATTGAGAAAACATTTTTCTTTTCGTTTTACATGCGCAGTCGCAAGAATATATATGTGTGCCTTGTGGCGTAAACTAAGGTCCTATAATTTTACATATCAAAACATCATGAACGTTCTGTAAAAACAATAATTTTCTAATTGTTCATTTCTTGCCAAATCTGTACTGTTTTCTTGATTAAAATGCCCTGTCCTTTACATTTCGTCAATAAAAGAAAAGTGACAAGAGAGAGAGAGAGAGAGAGAGAGAGAGAGAGAGAGAGAGAGAGAGAGAGAGAGAGAGAGAGAGAGAGAGAGAGAGAGAGAGAGAGAGAGAGCAAGGGGGGGGGAGGAAGTGCAGAGGAGAGAGAGAGAGAGTGAGAGAGAGAAGATGAGAAAGTGAGAAGGTGAGAGAAGAGAGAGAGAGAGAGAGAGAGAGAGAGAGAGAGAGAGAGAGAGAGAGAGAGAGAGAGAGAGAGAGAGAAAGAAAAGTACAATACCCAAACATTTGTAAACGTACTGGCATATCTGTTAAGCCCCGGCAACACAGTCTAGAAGTGGCAAGGTTGAGGTGGAAGCTCGGTGAGTGGGTGTGGCGGGGTGGGGGTAGGAGGGGGTAGGGGGTATTGAATAAGGGGAAGGGCCGTAGATGATACTGGAGGTATGCTGGTGGTGGGTGGTGGGGGCGGTGTGGGGGGGGGGCGTAAGATGGTTTTGGGTGGAGAGGGATGTGTGAGGAGGTAGCTGGATGGGATAAGAATAGTACGGGAGAGGGGGGAGGGGGGGGGGGGAGGTGGGGGGGGGCTGGTTGTAATAATAACATATGTGGGAAGAGTATATCTATGTGGGCTGTGGAGATTGATAGGTGTGTAATTTGTTCGTACTAGCATATGTGGTCGTATGCAAACGACAGCACCACAGATCAGCCAAGGCCCCGCTAGAAAAGTTATATTAGGGTTCTGTTTAGACTCATTAATGTTAATTACACTGTGATCATTTCCCTCCCCACTATGTATCTTCGCTCATGTATAATCTCGCGCTACCGTTACAGTACAAACGCAGAGGAGATGGTGTGTGTGTGTGTTTGTCTGGTCTGTAAGTGTGTGTGTTTTGTGTTGGTGTGTGTCCCGCTGTCTGTAATGTTGTGTGTTTGTTGTTGTGTGTGTGTGTCTGTCTGTAAGTGTGTGTGTTATTTGTGTGTGTGTTGTGGTTGTGTGTGTCCTTGGTAAGTGTGTGGGTTGGTGGTCGGAGTGGGTGGTGTGTGTGTGTGTGTCTTTTCGGTCTTATGTGGGTGTGTTTCTGTACTGTATAGTGTGTGCGTGAGTGTGTGGGTGTGTGTGTGTCGGTGTCTGTAAGTTAATGTGGTGTTCTGTCCTGTAATGTGTGCTGAGTGTGTGTGTGTGGTGTGTCTGTCTGGAAGTGTCTTTACGTCTGCTGTAAGAGTGTTGTTGGGTGTGTGGTGTGTGTGGGTGTTTGGCGGAGAGTATCTGCTTTACAAGCGTGCCACCCAGCCCTTCATATCAAGACATGACCGACAGTATCAGGAGGAGAATTGGATGAGGTATTCCGACCGCCTCAAAGCCCCTCTAAATCACACTGTGATTACGTTCTTGATGTTCTCACGTCGATAACATTACGCTAATACAAATCTCGATACGTATTTTGAAAAAAAAATATGAATAGCAATATGTACCCCCCCTTTTGTTTTGAATATGTACAAGATGTGTAAATGTGTGTAAGAAAAAAGTAAGATGTTAGAACTAGAAGAAAATATAAGAAACTACAGACTTCACTTCAGAAGCTTTTACGCATCGGTGAGCTGTGATTGATCGATAGATGATGGACCTACGAACTCGAACTTGGGCGCTATTTTAGGGACAAGGGAGGAGGGAGGAACGATCCCCTTATTTTGAAAAAAACAAGCCCTAGATTAATATGCACAACTTAGTTTTAACTCGTAATATCAATGTACATTCATTATGGATTGTATTGTTGCAAAATATAACAAGTGATTGCTATTGCTTTGCGATCGCGTACTCTGATGGATTGATTGCCGCCGTTAGGAGTTCAAACTCTGTGATAAAGCACTCCTGGTTAAATCACGTAATTGAGTGTCGATATGATTAAGAGGTTCAGAGCAAAAACATGACTTTTAAAATTACAACATTATCTGTTTATTGCTGTTTGATGCTTATTGTTGGCGTTATTTCTTCTTGTTATGATTAACATTTTATCATTAACTTATAATCTTAGTAAGTGTCATTACTAGTATCATCATCGTTATTAATTTTTTGTTTTATTTACATATTCAATATTATCATCCTCCATGATTATTATCAGCTTATTGTAACCATCATTATCAATATCGCAGTTTAATATGATAGTGATAACTACAGCAATAATATTAATGAAAATAATCATGGTAATGATACAATTATCTTAACACCATTATCTTTATAATTTTCATTACTGTCATCGTTAACATTATTACTATTATCATTATCATCATAATCACAACTATGGTCATCATTATCACCTCTTTCATAATTATCAGCATGATGACATTGATAATGATGATCATCAACAGCATCTTATCTTCATCGTTATTATCTCCCTTACCAATCATTATCCTTATCAGAAGCATTAACAATACCCCCCCCCCCCCCAAATCGCTCCCACTCGTCATAAACTGACAGATTCCCCCCCCCCCCCCCCCCCCCCCCCCCCCCCCCCCCCCCCAAAAAAAAAAAAAAAAAAAAAAAAAAAAAAAAAAAAAAAAAAAAAAAAAAAAAAAAAAAAAAAAAAAAAAAAAAAAAAACCCCCCCCCCCACCCAAACCCCCCCCCCCCCCCCCCCCAAGAAATTCGCTCCCATCTGTCATGTGCAATAAACATGAACACAGCATTAATCTACGCATACCTTTGTTTCTCCTATGTTTCATCATGTTTTTATGCTTCTAACAAACCGAAAAAAGTTACAGCTACACTAAAGCACCAATATTCAAACACACCTCATATCTAGACTGATTTTTTTTTTTTTTTTTAATCGTTTTGTCTATTCAATAAAGACAAAATAACAGGGACAGAAAGTGAAATAATCTTCTAAAAAGGTTTGTCCTGAATAACATGTTTATTTTTAGAATTGAGTTCGATCAGACAATTGCCCTTTAAAGCGAAATGAATGACATAGACACATAAACATGGACAATTAAACTAAATATTGCCAAAGTTCAACGTGAATGAAATTGTTGCATGCCATTCTTCTCTCTATAAAGGATTGGTGTTTCTCCTTCGTGATTGAAAATTCGGGGTAATATTTTTTTTGCTCATTGGTTTTTATTTCGCTTTATTTTGCTGTTGAATTATTAAATACAATACAATAGATTTTTATTTTTTTTATTTATTTTTTTATTTTTATTTTTTTATTTGTTCTAGTCTGGTGAGGTGGGGAGGTTGGGACAGAAGGCAGCCACAGCTCTCTCTTTGACCGTTAGAATTGTACACACATCACACACACACACACACACACTCGCACACGCACGCACACACACGCGCACGCACACGCACACACACACACACACACACACACACACACACACACACACACACACACACACACATAGACACACACATATACAAACGCGCGCATATACTTAAATACATGAATGCGTACAGACATGCACACATATACATATTTCTAAAACAAGCTAGAATGTAGAATTATGGGCTCTGGAAAAGGATTTCGCTTTTGTTTTCATAGGTATTTGTTGTTATTCGCTTTATGCTGTTTATCACTCGTCCAATTATTTTTACACCATATAGGCCATTGACTTGATAATTAGTATAATCTACAGTATATCTTTTAGTATTGTTCTCAATCACCATAATATCAATATCACTATATAATTCCTATCACCATAACACAATCAACATATGTATTACACTTGTATTT
>NW_028234427.1:38936836-38939336 GCF_977035675.1 Penaeus japonicus | reverse complement strand
TTTCTCTCTCATCTACTCTAATCACTCCTCTCTTCTCTCTCATCAAACTCTCTCTCACAAAAAACAAAATTACTCTCTCTCTCTCTCATTCTCTTTCTCTCTATCTCTCTCTCTCTCTCTTTCCTTTTCTCTCTCTCTCTCATTCTGTCTCTCTCTCTCTTTCCCTATCTCTCTCTCATTCTCTTTCTCTCTCTTTCTTTCTCTCTCTCTCTTTCTTTTTCTCTCTCTCATTCTCTCGCTCTCTCATTCTCTCTCTCTCTCTCTCTCTTTCTTTCTCTCTCTCTCTCTCATTCTCTCTCTATCTCTCTCTCTTTCTTTTTTTTCTCTCATTCTCTCTCTCTCTCTCTTTCTCTCTCTCTCTCTCCCTTTCTTTCCCTATCTCTCTCTCATTCTCTCGCTCTCTCATTCTCTCTCTCTCTCATTCTCTCTCTCTCTCACATTCTCTCTCTCTCTCTTTCTCTTTCTCTCTCTCTCTCTCTCTCTCTATCTCTGTCTCTATCTCTCTCTCATTCTCTTTCTGTGTAACTTTGCCTGTAATTTTCTCTCATGTGAATCACTCCCTTGAATCTTTCTCTTTCTCCTTCTTTTTCTTTCTCTTTATACACCCCCCCCCCCTATCACTCTCTCTCTCTCTCTCTCTCTCTCTCTCTCTCTCTCTCTCTCTCTCTCTCTCTCTCTCCCTCTCTCTCTCTCCTCTCTCTCTCTGTCTTTTTTGTTTGTTTGTTTTTACATTTCAATCTCTCCTTTTATCATTCAGCATATTTCAAATACGAAAACTGCAAGTGACAGTGTTATATGCAACATTTTATTTTGTCGAATGAATCTTTCTGAACAATAAAAAAAAGAAAAAAACAATCTGTACAGACAACAACACGTAAAAGATTTTTATATTTTTAGTCAAGACCGAGACCCTTTTTTTTTTGAGAGTTGAGGTAATATATGTCTGTTTGTAGTTGTAGATGCTAGGAAACATGATTAGAGAGTAATGAGTGGAAGAATGTAATAGAGTTGCATGCTATGTTTTTTTCTTTTTTTTTTTTTTTGCATGGAGAGACTGCTTTTATGTCTTTCTTCATTTTTCTTTTCTCCTTTTTCCCTTTTTCGTTTTTTTTCTTATTATTTTCTCATTTCTCTCTCTCTCTCTCTCTTCTTCTCTCTCTCTCTGTCTTTCTCTTTCTCTTTTCTTTCTCTCTCTTTCTCTCTCTCTCTCTCCTCTCTCTCTCGCTCGCTCTGCTCTCTCTCTCTCTATCTTACTCTCTCTCTCTCTATCCCTCTCTCTCTTCTTTCCCTCTCTCTCGCTCTCTCTTATCTTGGGCTCATTGTAATAATCCGTTTAGAAAATTAATTTGCATTTCAACCATTGATTCCCCACACTGAAGCACTACCTTGAAGCACGCCCACTATAGAGCTCATTGTCTCTAGTGGGCGTGTGAAGTGTTTATATCGTGTTTTATCCACTCGAGCTATCTAAGGGATTGAATCGCACGGGGTTAGTATCGTGAAGAGATTTCGCGGAGTTCATTGGCTATGACTTACTTGAGGTCTTTGGCCTTCAAGGGTCTTCTAGTTGCTTTTTCATGTTTTTTTTTTTTTTTTTTTTTTTTTTTTTTTATTGACATTATCTTTTGGATGGTATGCTTCGGTGATAAGATAGTTGTTACTGGTTATTCCTGATGTGTGGGTTTGTTGATTTTCTTTTTTTTTTTCTTCTTCTTTTCTTCGTTTTCTCTTTCATAGGGTTTTAGGATGGTTTATTGTAGGGATAGATAGTGTTTCTCCTAATGAGAGTCTTTATTGGATATTGAAGGCCCTTGTGAGACGACTTTTTATCCAAGGCATGTAGGAATGTAGGATAGGTCTTGTCAACAGAGAGCCAGATGAATGGGGAAAGGCGAGAGAGCCAGTCAAGAGGACGCCTCTGTAATCCACCCTTCCTATCAAAATACTATCACAAAATTATCTCCCATTAAAAGCTGGTTGCCGATCAAAACCTTTTACAGGCTGTATCTCATTTCTTTCTTTCATTTCGGTAGCGTAAAGAACTTCTATTGAGGTGAGAGCTCCTCTTCGTACGAGTGGTGATGCTGCTGCTCTCTCTCTCTCTCTCTCTCTCTCTCTCTCTCTCTCTCTCTCTCTCTCTCTCTCTCTCTCTCTTATATATATATATTATATATATATATATATATATATATATATATTATATATATAGCTATACACCCAAGACCATAGTTTACAGTGATAACGGCAGAGGAACTGAGTTTAAGTACGTCGATTATCTGGGCTTCTCTTTGGACTTTATCGTTCGTCCTTGACCGTAAGTTCACGAGATGTTGTCCGAGTTCTGGTCCTCTGTTCTACGTCGAGATATTCCTCGTCGGGCCTCCGAGGGTGAGTTAGACTGGTTAGAAAGGGGGTAGTTAGACGGTTTTGAGTTTGATTTTTTCCTTGGTGTAGTTATTGTGTGGCATTGTTTTAGCATCTTTGTTTGGATTTATGATTA
>NW_028234427.1:38929101-38936736 GCF_977035675.1 Penaeus japonicus | reverse complement strand
GCCTAGAAAGAGATAGAATTACGCTACTCTGGCTAAAATCGCAGTGTTTTGCGAAAAAAACACAGGAAATAGTGAGCAAACAGCAGCGCCCTTACCATTTCCCTTAATTATTGCGAATATGCAATACCTTGCATAGCAATAGGCTCAATGAGCCAAAGACTAAAAAAACCAGGAAAATAATGCGAATATCAGCAAAATGGCAGCTCCCTCCTCTTGCATTTTTCCCTTATTATTGCGAAATATGCAACGATAAAAAAAGAAAAAAGAATAAATGATGAAAATGCTAGAAAGTGACTAGAATACGCTTACTCTGGCTAAAATCGCAGTGTTTTGCGAAAAAAACACAGGAAATAATTAGCAAACTGCAGCGCCCTCTCCATTTCCTGTAATTATTGCGAATAATGGCAATACCGTGCGTAGCATAGGCTCAATGATGCAAATGACTTAAATAATGCGAATATTAGCAAAATGCAGCGCCCTCCTCTTGCATTTTTCCCTTATTATTGCGAAATATGCAAACGTCTAAAAAAAAGAAAAAAGAATAAATGATGAAAAGTGCCTAGAAAGTAATTAGAAATTACGACTAACTTGGGCTAAAATCGCAGTGTTCTGCGAAAAAAACAAGGAAATAATCAGCAAACAGCAGCGCCCTTCTACCATTTCCAAAAATTATTGCGAAATATGCAAAACCTTGCATAGCAAAGGCTCATGCTGCAAGAATGACTTAAATAACAGGAAATATTGCGATTATCATCAAAATTGCAGGCCCTCTTGCATTTTTCCCTTAATTATGCGAAATATGTGCAAGTAAAAAAAGAAAAAAGATACATGATCCAAAATGCCTCGAAAGTGATGAATTACGCTTCCTCTGGCTAAAATCGCAGTTGTTATTGCGAAAAAAAAACACAGGAAAATCAGCAAACAGCAGCGCCCTCTACCATTTACCCTTAATTATTGCGAAAAATGCTATACCATGGCATAGCCAATAGGCTCAATGATAGCAAATGAATTAATGCGAATCTCAGCCAAAATGCAGCGCCCTCTTTGATTTTTCCCTTAATTATTGCGAAATATGGCAAACGTAAATAAAGAAAAAGAAAATAAAATGATGAAAATGACTAGAAAGTGATAGAATTACGCTACTCTGGCTAAATCGACAGTGTTTTGCGAAAAAAAAAAACACAGGAAATAATCAGCAAACTGCAGCGCCCTCTGTCTAGACCAATTCCCTTAATTATTGCGCATATGCAACACCTTGGCATAGCAATAGCTCAATGATGCAAATAAGACCTTATCTTACAGGAAAAATAATGCGAATATCAGCAAAATTCAGCGCCCTCTTGCATTTTTCCCTTCATTAATGCGAAATATGCAACGTCAAAAAAGGAAAAAAGAATAATGATCAAAAAATGCCTAGAAAGTGATAAATTACGCTACTCTGGCTAAAATCGCAGTGTTTTGCAAAAAAAACCACAGGGAAGGAAATATCAGCAAACTGCAGGCGCCCTCTACCATTTCCCTTAATTATTTTGCGATAAATGCAATACCTTGCATAGTAACTGGGTCTCAATGATGCAAATGACTTAAATAACAGGAAATAATGCGAATATCAGCAAAATGCGGCGCGCTCTTGCATCTTTCCCTGAATTATTGCGAAATAATGCACCGTTAAAAAAAACAAAAAAAGAAAAAAGAATAAATGATGAAAATGCCTAGAAAGTGATCGGAATTACGCTACTCTGGCAAAAATCGCAGTGTTTTTTTGCGAAAAAAAAAAAACACCAGGAACTAATCAGCAAACTGCAGGCGCCCTCTCCATTTCCCTTAATTCTTGCGAAATAAGCAAACCTTGCTAGCAATAGGTCAATGATGCAAGATTGAACTATCTAACAGGAAAATAATGCGAATATCAGCAAAATGCAGGCGCCCTCTTGCATTTTTCCCTTAATTATTGCGAAATATGGCAAGCGTTAAAAAAAGAAAGAAGATAAAGCTGAAATTGCCTAGAAAGTGATAGAATTACGCACTTCTGGCTAAAATCGAGTGTTTTGCGAAAAAAACAGGATATAATCAGCAAACTGCAGCGCCTGTAGTAGTGCTGGACGCCTATACCGTGGCGCATAGGCCGTAGTGCCGTTGAATACCAAATAGACGTCCTGCCTACCACTAATTGTAGTGTGGCAGATATACTTAATGCCAGTGCAAAGGCTCAATGCCAATAGAGTATTAATATGGAGAATGTGTTGATGATGAGTATATGCAGAAAGTAGCCCGCTTGGCACGTGCACTCTTCTTTGCTGCCACCCACTCAGTTATCCGTTGGGTACGTCATTGTGTGTGGGGGTGTAAGAATCGTGTGCAAGAGAGTGTAAGGGAAAATACAGGAGTGTCGGGGTGGATTGTATGTGTGTAATATTGCGACAATAAGCAAACGTAAAAAAACAGAACAATGACTAAAGATGAAAATGCCTAGGAAGTACTATAAATACGCTACTCTGGCTAAAATCGCAGTGTTTTGCGAAAAAAACTCCAGGAAAAGCTAATAGCAAACTGCAGCGCCCTCTACCATTTCCCTTAATTATTGCAGAAATATGCACTACCTTGCTAGGGCAATAGGCTCATGATGCAAATGACTTACATAACAGGAAATAATGCGAATATCAGCAAAATGCAGCGCACTCTTGCACATTTCCCTTAATTATTCGGAAATATGCAACGTAAAAAAGAAAAAAAGAATAAATGATGAAAAATGCCTAGAAGAAAAGTATTAGAAATACGCTACTCTGGTAAATCACAGTGTTTTAGCGAAAAAACACTGGGATATAATCAGCAAACTGCAGCGCCCTCAACCATTTCCCTTAAATATTGGGAAATATGCATACCTTGTCTAGCAATAGGCTCAATGATGAAATGACTTAAATAACAGGAAATAAAGCGAATATCATCAAAATGCAGGCCCTTCAGCATTTTTCCATTATTATTGGCGAAATATGCAACGTAAAAAAGGAAAAAAGAATAAATGATTGAAAATGCCTAGAAAGTGAAAGAATTACGCTACTTGGTCTAAAAAATCGCAGTGTTTTGCGAAATAACACGGAAAATAACAATCAGCAAACAGCAGCGCCTCTACCATTTCCCTTAATTAATGCGAATATGCAATACATGCGAGCAATAGGCTCAATGAGCAAATGACTTAAATAAAAGGAAATAATTCGAAATACAGCAAAATGCAGCGCCCTCCTTGCATTTTTCCCTTAATTATATCGACATATGCAACGTAAAAAAAAAAAAAGAATATAAATGATGAACTAATGCCTAGAAACGTGATGAATTACGCTACTCTGGCTAAAATCGCAGTGTTTTTCGAAAAAAAACCACAGGAAATAGTCAGCAAAACTGCAGCGCCCTCTACCATTTCCCTTAATTATTGCGTGATATGCACTACCTTGCATAGCAATAGGCTAATGATGCAATGATTAAAAACAGGAAATAATGCGAATGTCCGCAAAATGCAGCGCCTCTGCCTTTTTCCTTAATTATTGCGAAATATGCAACGTAAAAAAAGAAAAAGAAATAAATGATGAAAATTGCCTAGAGAACGTGATAGAATTACGCTCTACTCTGGCTAAAATCGCAGTGTTTTGCGAAAAAAACAGGAAAAATAATCAGCAAACCTGCAGCGCCCTCTTCATTTCCCTTCATTATTGCGAATTATGCAATACCTTGCTAGCCAATAGGCTCAATGTTGAAAGGACTTAAATAACGGAAAATAATGCGCATTATCAGCCAAAATGCAGCGCCCTCTTGCATTTTTCCCTTAATTATTGCGACTAGCAACGTAAAAAAGAAAAAGAATAACTGATGAAAATGCCTAGAGAAAGTGATAGAACTACGCTACTCTGGGTAAAATCGCAGTGTTTTGCGAAAAAAAACCGGAAAAAATCATCAACAACTGCTGCGCCTATACCATTTCCCATAATTATTGCGAAATATGAAATTCCATGCATAGCAATAGGCTCAATGATTGCAAATGACTTATATAAGGAAATAAGGTATCAGCAAAATGCAGCGCCCTCTTGCTTTTTCCTTAATTATAGCGAAATATGCAACGTAAAAAAAGAAAAAACAGTATAAAATGATGAAAAATGCTGAAAAGTGATAGAATTACGCTACTCTGCTAAAATCGCAGTGTTTTGGAAAAAACAAGGAAATAATAGCAAACTGCAAGCGCCCTCTACCATCTCCATTAATTATTGCGAAATATGCAATACTTGCATTAGAATAGGCTCAATGAAGCAAATGACTGATTACAGGAAAAATGCGAACGCAAAATGCAGCGCCCTCTTGATTATCCCTTAATTATGCGAAAATTATGCACCGTAAAAAAAAGAAAAAAGAATATAATGCATCAAAATGCCTCGCGAAAGTGATAGAATTACGTACTTGGCTAAAATCGCAGTGTTTTGCGAAAAAAAAAAACCCAGGAAATAGTCCGCAAACTGCAGCGCCCTCTACCATTTCCCTTAATTGATTGCGAAAATGCAATACCTTGCATAGCATAGGCTCAATGAGCAAATGACTTAAAATAAAAAGGAAAATAAAG
The DNA here is from genome assembly GCF_977035675.1 of Penaeus japonicus. Classification (NCBI taxonomy): domain Eukaryota; kingdom Metazoa; phylum Arthropoda; class Malacostraca; order Decapoda; family Penaeidae; genus Penaeus; species Penaeus japonicus. Next base: position 38,932,133 of record NW_028234427.1, on the reverse strand, counting down.
AGAATATCAGCAAAATTGCTGCGCCCTCTTGCATTTTTCCCTTAATTATTGCGGAATATGCAACGTAAAAAAAGAAAAAAGAATAAATGATGAAAATGCCTAGAAAGTTATAGAATTACGTACTTGGCTAAAAATCTCAGTGTTTTTGCGAAAAAACACAGGAAATAAATTAGCACACTGTCAGCGCTCTCTACCAATTCCCTTTAATTAATGCGGAATAATGCAATACCTGCGTAGCATAGGCTCAATGATGCAAATGACCTTAAATAACAGGAAATAATGCGAATATTAGCAAAATGCAGCGCCCTCCTGCATTTTTCCCTTAATTATTGCGAATATGCGACGTACAAAAAGAAAAAAGAATAAATGATGAAACTGCTAGAAAGTGATAGAATACGCTATTCTGGCTAAAATCGCAGAGTTCTGCGAAAAAACCACAGGATAATCAGAAACTGCGCGCCCTCTACCATGTACCTTAATTAATGCGAAATATGCAATACCTTGCATAGCAATAGGCTCAATGATGCAAATGACTTAAATAACAGGAAATAAATGGAATATCAGCAAAATGCAGCGCCTCTTGCATTTTTCCCTTAATTATTGCGACTATGCAACGTAAAAAAAGAAAAAAGGAATAAATGATCAAAATGCCTAGGAAAGTGATTAGAATTCCGCTACTTGGCTAAAATCGCAGTGTTTTGCGAACAAAGCACGGAAAATAATCAGCAAAACACAGCGCCCTCTACCATTTCCCTTAATTATTGCGAAATATACAATACCTTGCATAGCAATAGGCTCAATGATGCAAATGAATTAATGCGAATATCAGCAAAATGCAGCGCCCTCTTGCATTTTTTCCTAATTATTGCGAAAATAATGCAACGTTAAAAAATGAAAAAAAAGAATAAATGATGAAAATGCCTACGAAAGTGATAGAATTACGCTCTCTGGCTTAAAAATCGCAGTGTTTTGCGCAAAAAAAAACACAGGAAATAATCAGCAAACTGGCAGCGCCCTCTCCCATTTCCTTAATTATTGCGAAAATATGCAACACCTTGCATAGCAATAGGCTCAATGATGCAAATGACTTATATAACAGGAAATAATGCGAATATCAAGCAAAATGCAGCGCTTTCTCTGCTCTTTTTCCTTTTTATTACTCTTTCTTTCTTTCTCTTTTCTATCTTGCATTTTTTCCTTAATTATTGCGAAATTAGCAACGTAAAAAAAGAAAAAGAATAAAATGATCAAAAGCCTACGAAAGTGATAGAATTACGCTACTCTGGCTAAAATCGCAGTGTTTTGCGAAAAAATACAGGAAATAATCAGCAAACTGCAGCGCCTCTACCATTTCCTTAATTATTACGAAATATGCATACCATGATAGTAATGGGTCAATGATGCAAATGGACTTAATAACAGGAAATAATGCGCATATCCGCAAAATGCAGCGCCCTCGTGCCTTTTGTCCCTTAATTATTGCGGAAAATATGCAACGTAAAAAAGAAAAAAAAAGATTATAAATGATGAAAATGCCTAGAAAGGATAGAATTACCGCTTAATCTGGCTAAAAATGCAGTGTTTTGCGAAAAAAAAACACAGGAAATAATCAGCAAAAAATGCGCGCCCTCTACCATTTCCCTTAATAATGCGAAAAAATGCAACACCTTGCATAGAATAGGCTCAATGATGCAAATGGATATATAACAGGAATAATGCGAATATCAGCAAAATGCAGCGCCCTCTTGCATTTTTCCATAAATTATTGCGAAATATGCAACGTAAACAAAGAACACAGAATTAAATGATGAAAATGCCTAGAACGTGATCAGAATTACGCAACTCTGGCTAAAATCGCAATGTTTTGCGAAAACCACAGGAAATAATCAGCAAACTGCAGCGCATTTAGTAGTGCGGGACGCCCTAGAACCCGTGGCGAATAGGCGTCGTGCGTTTAATACCAAATAGACCGTCCTGCTACCACACAATGTAGTGTGCAGATATACTTAATGCAGTGCAAATGGCTCAATGCAAATGGTATTATATTATGGAGATGTGTGATGATGAGTTATGATAGAATTAGCCCGCTTGGCAGTCACTCTTTCCTTTGCGCCACCACTCAGTTATACGTTCGGGAACGTGATTGTTGTGTGGGGTCGTAAAGAATCGGTGTTGCAAGAGAGAGTAAGGGAAACAGGGTGTGGGCGTGGGAATGTTATGTGTGTATACTATGCGTGTATGAAAGTGGTTTGGGTAGCGTGCGAACCGGGGGGCGTGGTGGGTGTTATGAGATGTGTGAATGTATGAAACGATAACTGAACGAATGTGTGAGTGCGTAAACAGTTGAGAGACTGCGTGTTAAACGACTCGATGTGTACTAATTATTCATATATGTGCGAGACTTCAGAGTAATCAAACATGTTAAGCTGGCGATTTCAACATAGGTAAATAGTAATCCTAGAAAGTCCATCATCTGAGGCGCCTTCAACTCTCGGTAAGTATAATCCAAACCTTTAAAACAATGAAACCAGTTTCCAGCTAAGTACATAAGCTTTTTCTGTGACCCAAGTATCTTTTAATAATTAATAAATCAATAGGCAGGAGTATACACGCTCTTCAATATACTGGTGCAATAGATTTAATTTGATAATTGTTTTAACGTTATGGCAACCTGCCTGTTAATATCAAGATAGAGGTTGTATTATTATACTATTGTTAATAGCTTTTTTCTTTTCGGATACGAATTCAAGTTCATCTTTATATTCGGGTAAAATATTTGATTAATTCTCTTCAGATGCGGAAGCTGAAATTGAATCTTTCGTTTCAAATACAATAGTCAGAGTAATACTTTTTTTTCCAGTTTTAGGTAAAATATTTCGTATCCTCCTTCAGCCAAAGTATCCACAATGAGAAACAAATTAAACAATGATTTAAAATGTAAATAGAACTTTAAATAATAATCATTCATCGGTATTTAAAACATATGATTCAGAAACACTTCCAAGGTAATTTCGTTTACTATGTGCAGAATA
>NW_028234427.1:38922706-38929001 GCF_977035675.1 Penaeus japonicus | reverse complement strand
TGGGTATGGACATGAAGTGAATCTAGACTTTCTTCTCCCTCGACTACCCTGTATAAGGAGATCTCAAGATTAGAGCGTGGTCCGAAGCGCTTCATAGGAAAAGAAGAATGTTGCTTGACAGGAAAGACCGAAAGTAGTGCTGAAAAACACCCAAGAACACAGAAGAAGTACTCTGGCTGCTGTAAGCTGCCGCAGCAGCCTTCATACTCGTCGTAAGCAAGATCTCTTCCTGTCTGCTTGATTTGTTGTAAGAGAACACAAAGTCTGAAAACTGCACTTCAATGTGCAGAAGTAAAGTGGGCGAGAGAACGAGGGTGAGAAGATTAGAAGTCCTAGGTCATGCGTGCTTCATAAGTGCCAATAAGATAACAGTGGACACAACTTGCCAAGATTCTTCGCGCAAGGCTCAGATAAAGTGTGCAAAGCTGCGAAGGAAACAGCACAATACCCTCGGGCGATAGTGTGGCGGTCAAGTTGGACTTTAAGAGCTCGCAAGACAAGAGAGAAGAAGTGTCCAACAACGGGTCAGAAGTTGCGGTAACAACGTAACACTCATGTACTTAGTCAAGGTGGTAGTTGTACAGTCATGTACAGACAGCCGAAGGTAAAAGTATGTGGTGTACTGATGGTAGATAATTTTATTTTTGGGGGGGTTTTACAGCTAAGTAGGGGGGGGTGTTGTTTGATTAATTGGGCTGATAGACAGTTATATAAGTAGTAGTTTTAATTAAGAAATGCAAACCACAATGGTTCAAACCAGTAACCCAATACCACTATTCTAGTTTTGAGGGTCACGAGTACTGGAAAAGAAGAACTTTAGAAAACATCGAAAATGATTTTCAAATAAGTATGTTAGATACAAGATAACAATGTTGTTCCTGTCATTAGATAACAGGCTGGAAATTCCTAAGTGATTTGGTCAGCCTCTTGTGAGACCCTGTGTGGCCTAACCATGTTGTTAAATTCTTTCTTTTTCTCCCATGTTGAAGTTAGTGCAGAGAGTGATGTACAACAGTGCATCCCCCATGGTGAGTGAGATGTGTTAATTGGTCTTGATTACTACTGGACATAAATTTCAGCAGCAGAGAGTAGCCATCCAAAAGGAGTGTGTTGTGGCAATGACACACACACACTGGTCCAAGTCTTTGGTATGTGTTGTCTGGAAGGTTACCTGATTCTGCTCACACCACCTTCAGGTATTCTGAAACACAACTTTTGTGTATTTCCTGCCCCCTCCCACCCTGTCCTTGATTCTTTGACTTGTGTAAGTTTTGGGATTTAGAAACTGTTGGAATTACAGGCCAAAGGAAGTAGTGCAAGATAATAGTGACTCAAAGTAATGCAGGAATTTAAGAATAATGTACAGTTTAAAGCTGATAGATACGAGGTTGCACTGCCATGGAAGAATGATTCAGTCAAGGAAAAACTCATAAATAATGAAAGTATTGCGAGGAGGAGACTTAACAGGTTACAAGTAAAGCTTGATAAAGATAAAGAATTAAAGAAAGATTATCTCAAGGTGTTGGCTAGTTATGAGGATGAAAACATAATAGAAGAAGTACCTAGTAATGAAATTTCAAATGTAAATCCCGTATATTACATGCCTCACCGTCCTGTGATAAAGTTAAATAGTAGTAGCACTAAGATAAGACCTGTCTTTGATGCCTCAGCCTCCTGCTTTAATGGTGTTTCTTTAAATGACTGTCTTCATTCTGGCCCTTCACTTAACCCAGATTTAGTTGAAGTTTTAGTACGCTTTCGTCGTTGGCCCATTGCTATAACTGCAGATATAAAGAAGGCATTTCTGCAAATAAATGTACGCAAGGAAGACAAGGATGTGCATAGATTTTTGCTACCTAAAGAGGATGGCACCATAAGACACATGAGGTTCAACCGTGTTCCCTTTGGCAATACATCTAGTCCCTTTCTTTTGAATGCCACACTTAAAACCCATCTTGCTAAGTACCCTCAAAGTAAAGTAGTCCAAGAACTAAAGACTGATATGTACACAGATAATTGGTTGAGTGGGGCAGATTCAGTTAAAGATGCACATGATAAATTCTGTGATGCACGTAGTATGCTGGCAGATTGTAGCATGGATCTTACAAAGCTAGTTTCAAACTGTATGTCAATTACTTCTAAGTCAAAAGATGGTGTGTATCACATACATGATGGTGATGATCAAGTAGTGTATTAGGGTTGAGGTGTGTAATGTACAAGAAATACTTCTCCTTTGATTGTAGAAAACCTGACGACAGTGTAGAAGTCTCCCACACCAAACGAAGTATTCTAAGTATAATAGCAAAGATGTTTGACCCTTTGGGTCTTATAAGTCACATTCATCAGTATGGTAAGATTCTATTCCAAGAGGTGTGGAAATTAAAGTTAGATTGGGATGAAGAATTGCCCTTAGAGTTAAAAGTAAAGTTTCAAAAGTGGATTCATAGTAGTCAAAGTCTCAATGCATTTCATGTGGATAGAAGTTATTTTCCAGGTATGCTTTGGGGAGATCTTAAGGATAATATTGAGTTGCACGGGTTTGGTGATGCCTCTGAAAAGGGATATGGTGCATGTGTGTATCTCCGTGTACCTGTGGACAATAGCTCATTTAAGGTCTCATTAGTTATGTCTAAGTCACGCGTTGCACCAATAAAGGCATTAACATTACCACGTTTAGAGTTAATGGGTGCTCTCATGTGTAGTAGATTAGTAAATTTTGTAATGAATTCCCTACATTTAGACAGTAGAACTAAAGTTAGGTGTTGGAGTGACTCCACAATTGCCTTGTCATGGATCAAAGGTGACTTAAGCAAGAAAGACATATTTGTTGCAAATAGAGTAAAGGAAATTAAAGAGTTCACGTCACCAGAGTGCTGGCAGCATTGTCCTAGTGAAGAAAACCCTGCTGATATAATAACTCGTGGCGTGTTGGCAGACAAACTTGTTCATAATAGTCAGTGGTTGTATGGACCCCCTATGTTAGCCAGTGTCCTTTGTCATGATAAGGAAGATGTAAAACAAGGCTTAGATATAGAAGTGCCCTGTACTACAAGTGTACCTATATGCCTTAGTGTTCAAGTGACACACTCTCCCTTGATAGATTTAGAGAAGTTTAGTGATTTAGAAAAGGCCTTAAGGGTAACAGCATATGTGTTAAGATTCATAGATAATTGTAAAGGGAGGAAGGTACAAGGTCCCCTCACTGCTGAAGAAATAGAATTAGCTAGTTTGAAATTAATATACAATATACAGCAGGAAGCATTTGCAAATGAAATTAGGCTTCTCTCAAGTAACAAGACTCTTCCTCTCAGCTCAAAACTAAGAAAGTTAGACCCATTCATTGATGACAAAGGATTGCTTAGAATCAAAGGTCGTGTCGAGTTCTCAGAGTTAGACTATGACACAAAACTCCCTTTCATAATTCCCAATGGTAAATGTGCTAAGCTATTATTCAATTTTCAGAACAAATACATAAAGCATGCTGGTGTGGATAGTGTGATATCACATCCATACGAACTCAATTTTGGATTATTAGTGTAAGGAAATTAGCAAAGACCATAGTAAAGGAATGTTTGATTTGTCGTTGGCTTGATTCTAGACCCTGTAGTCAACCTGTAGCGCCACTGCCCAAAGAAAGAATAACTACAGCTAGGCCCTTCAGTGTTACAGGTTTAGATTATGCAGGCCCCCTCTTTTGTGCTGATTTCCCTGACAAGAAGTTTTATGTTTTATTGTTTACCTGTGGTGTAGTAAGGGCCATTCATCTTGAACTTACAGAATCTCTCTCTTTGTATGATTGTATGTTAGCCATAAGAAAATTTGTAGCAAGAAGGGGTTTGCCTAATGTTATATTTTCTGATAATGCTAAGACCTTTGTGGCAGCTAAAAGTGAAGTAGTGGCCATGTATGGACATCTAGCCCCCAAATGGAAATTCATAGTCCCTCGATCCCCTTGGTGGGGTGGTTGGTGGGAACGTCTCATTAGATCTGTTAAACTTGCCCTACGTAAAACTCTAGGTCTTAATTATATAAGTGTCCGTGAACTAGAGACTGTACTTGTTGAGATAGAGGGATGTATTAACTCTTGACCCTTGACATATGTAAGTGAAGACCCAGACCCTCTCCACTACCTCACTCCCTCCCATTTCATTCTTGGATGTAACCCTCACAGCAAACCCTCAGTAGAAATTGTGCCATGCAATGTAAATGCCAGAGACTTGAATGAGAGGACAATAGTGCAAAATGTAAAGTTAGAACATTTTTGGAAGGTGTGGAGCAACAATTACATAACTAATTTGCCTAATGTTGTAAAGGGTTTTACTCAAAATTGCAAGTTGTCTAAAGGAGATCTTGTATTAATCAAAGAAGATAATATTCCTAGACTAAAGTGGCCTATTGGAGTAATTGTTGATATATTTCCGGGTAAAGATGGAATTATAAGAAGTATAAAGGTTAAAACTAAGAAAGGTGAAGTGATTAGACCCATACAAAGAGTACATGATTTAGAGATAAGTAAACATGAGAATATGTCTGCTCCTGATGAAGTGGCAAAATTTGATGATGTTTCAAGTGATAACATTCATTGTGATGTAGATTTAAGTGATGGAAGTATTGATGTACCCTTGAATAATGTAAGTGATGAAGTACCTAGAAAGTCTAGGACGGGTAGAATTATTAAAGCTCCAATTAAGTTAGATTTATAAGTCAATACAGAATTATAAACTGTGTATATTGCACCAAAGTGTCCTTTAGTTATGTTTAAGATGAGAAACTACTGTTTTGTTAATGAAGCAACAAATGTAGTCCTTTAAGTGCCAAAGGATTTTTTATTATTTGTGATAGAAGAAGTGATTTATTTTTTAATTATTTGTAAGTAGCATATACCTCATGAAGTAGCTTAAGGTATGTGTAAAAACATTGATTTATTGTATAGGCGGCAAATCGCCCCCTATGGCCGGGAGAATGTTGAATTTAGAAATGAAAAAGTTTAGTTAAGTCCCCCCAAACGCGGGTCCGTTTTCTTTTACATACGTAATGTCTCCATGTTCCACCAATATTTGATGTTTTTTATTTTACGCTTATTTACTACAAGAAAGACATGTTTTAATTTATGTTACACCATTTATAGGTGTATATATTTCAATTATGAAGACTATATATTTTAACTGCATTGAAACAGAAGTGTTAATCATTTTATATCAATATAATTTTCTGAATAAATTAGCAGACGCACAACAACACCACGTGTTTCAATGGCCAGCCTAAAGAACATCTGTATTCACTGCACGAATGTGGCAAGAAAACCCCACAATATATATATATACATGTATGTATGTATATATATATATATATATATATATATATATATATATATATATATATATATATAATATATATATACAATGTATATATATACTTGGTGGTAGTTACAGCATGAGCTTTGTTAGTAGCTCATGCCAGGGCCATCCTGGGGGACCACCCGTTTTTTGTCAGTTGCAAGCAATTGAATTTGATGAGAGATGGAATTTGATTCAGCCCTCGTTCTTTCACTACCACATGTTGGTGGTTCATCTGGTACTGAATGTAGCCATTTATCTAGCTTTCTTTTAAACACTTTTACACTACACTGATTTAGGTTTCTTATATCCTTCGGTATGCTATTAAACAATTTATATCGGTTTATTAGGAAACTTTGTTTTTGCTTTTTTCTTAATAGGTATGTTTGTGCACTTATCCCAGTGCAATAGCATGTTCTTCCCTGCCTGGGGGAATGTCTTACCTGAATTCCCCCTCCTTCAACAGGTCTTGGATTTAGTGTTAAGTTTTCAATAATTTTCCACATACATATAATGAAGTATCTCTCTCTCCGCCTTTGTTGTGAGTACAGTCTTATTTTTTTTTAGTCTTTCCCAATAGTTTAGATCCATCATATTATCTAACTTACGTGTAAAGATTCTTTGGACTTGTTCTATCAACATTATATTTTTTGTAAGATTTGGGCTCCATACTTGGCATTGGTATTCTAATCTTGTGGTCACTAATGTTTTCCATAGTGGTAAAAGGTGTTCTGGGTCTCTTGTGTTAAAAGTCCTCATTACCCATCCACTCATAACTTTTCCTTTGTTGACAATCTGCTCTATATGGTGACTGAAACTCATGTCATTACTCATATAGAGTCTTAGATCATTTATTACGTTTTTCTCCTCAATCTTCACACCTTCGACAAAATATGATCTTGCTCTTAAATTTCCAGTTGGACTATATCTTATGATTTCAAAATTATCTGTATTGAATT
>NW_028234427.1:38885206-38915206 GCF_977035675.1 Penaeus japonicus | reverse complement strand
AACGTGTGTGTTCTGTGAAATTGACATGTAAGTTGTTTATTTGGCTTTTTAGATTGGAGCTGGAGACATGTCCCTTACGTGTTTGTGTTTTGACTGCGTTGCCTAAATGGTGTATTTTTATGTTTGTGTACTACATTAGTTTCATATCATTCAGTAAGTATTGGATATCGAGTTCAGAAACATCAAAATTCCCAACATAATCGTTTTATTTAATTCCATTTATATTATTATTATTAATTATCAATTCCTCTAAAACCGCACTTTACATACGTCAACACAATGATTAAAAGCCCTATATTTTACAGAGTGCAACTTCAAAAATATAATTCCATAACATTATGAATCACATCATCTATTTAGATCTAATCATTCTTCCGCAATTATTCTAAATCTTTTATTAAAATAAGATTCCTAAATATCTTGATATCACATCAAAGAATAACCATACCTAAAAACAAAAACAGTCAAAGATCATAATCTAATATACTACAAAACACAAACTAAATAAAACGAATTTTAAAATAAAAAAAAGGAACAAAAACAAAACCAACAAACTAGGCTTTTCTCATGGACGATGCTGCACTACATAAAAGCCATCTAATTTGTGCCAAGGAAAAGAGGGTACCATCCGATATTGCACGATATCATCCATCATGCAACATTCACTTCAACACACTTTACGTGACTCACACAACAAAAAGAGCGGAAGTGCTTGTGTCCTAGAGCAGCACGTTTATGTTCCTTGATATTGGAAGATATTGGCTTTAAAAGCACTGGGGTATGTATCTTATCAATCACACTGCTGTTTTGAGTAGCAGAGACAACATAGGAATTTTACCGTTGGTTTTCAAACACTATATTTATTTATCATATAAAATACACATTACATTTTGTTTCATTTTATTTGAGATCATATAATTTTACATCATACTTATTTTTGACTTAATCTTGATATCTTCATATACAAGTCTTTTGATCTCATCATAGATGATTATTGTATTATAAAATTTTAGATTAACATATTGGGTATGCGTAGAGGGTTAGTCACGTATAATGTTTATAGTAACAAAATAAACAGGGAGATGTGTGTGCATGTGTGTGTTTGTGTGTGTGTGTGTGTGTGTGATTGTATGCGTGTATTTGTGTACATACGTACTGAATGTGTGTATTCTTGTATATTTGTATTTATATGTATATCTCCGATGTGCCCTTCCGAGTTCTTGTATGTATATGTATTTTTGTACCAACACGAACCTTAACCATTTCCTAAACACTTGAAAATAAAAAAGCATCACCAATACATCAAAAATAGTCAATAAAAACTTCCTATCATTAGTAAATCTAAAAAGTATATTCACCGATGATGCAATACGGTCTCGAAATCTTAACACAGCTTATTGTAGCGTTGTATCATCATGCGTAAATGTTAGTGACACTTAAGAAGACAACGTACCAGCCTCCTCGACACTGTATCACGATCAGTCCAGAATCCGCTCGAGATATTTGTTGGCTGTGACTTTCTGCTTGTTGAGATAGATTTGCATTACTTCAGATAATTGAGTATTTGGGCGATGGATGGTTTTGTGAGAATGTTGTTCTTTAAATGCAGTGTGGAGGAGTGGTGGTTAAGTCGTAACTCTGGTGTGTAGAGAACAAGGGTTAAAGGATTTATATACATAAATATTATTATACATATATATATATATATAATAGTATATATTTAAGTATCTAATAATATATTAATGTTGGTGTTGTTGTGTGTGGTGTGTGTGTGTGTACATATATATATACAAATATCATATAATATATAATTATTCTATAATATATATATAGTATATCTTATTATATATATATATATAATCTATATATATAATATATATAACATATAAATATAAGCATAAATACATATTATACATATATATATTAATTAAATATATATAAATCTGGACATATATATACATACATAAGAATAAATAATATATATATATTATATATATATAGTTATTACATAATATGACATATATAATATAAATACTCATAATTATATAATATATATATATATATATATATATATATATTGCAACAACACACACACAACACATTAAAAGTAATATATAAAAAAACACATATATATATAATATAAAATATATTTAAACTCACATAGTCAATATTAATATATATAACAATAAAGTATCTATGCTATATATAAAAAATAACTACATAATTAAATATAATATATATAATATCATTTAAGAATAAATATAAATATATACTATAACAATAAATAATATATATATATAATATAATGACATATTACATAAATATATTAAACATAAAGTATCTATATATATTTTATATATATATAAATACATATATAATTATTACATAGAAAGGATTGTTGTTTGTATTAAACATTTGTGTTTTTTTTGTGTTTTTATATTGGGATTTGTGGGGGGGTGAAGAAATTATTATTATATAGGTGGTTGTGGTTTTGTGTTGTTTTAATTACTCTATTATGTATATTTTATAGATTATTTTTTTCTTATTCTGTTTTTTTATTTTTTTTCTAGTATAATATATTTAATATATATATAAATACATATATAATAGATATATATATATAACTATATATATATATTTATATATTATATATATATTATACTATAAGAGTTTCTAATATATATAACTTATATATATATTGTCTCTATTACATATATATATAGATATATATATATATATATAATATATATATCTATATATATATATAATATATTCATATAATACTTATTATATGTGTGTGTGTGTGATGTATGATCAAGATAAATATAGTATCTATAATATAAAAAATACTATATATATAATAGTTAGATATATATATATTATACATATATGTAAATTATATTATATATATATATATATATAAATATATATTAAGTACACAACGTATATATATGTACCATTTATATATATAATAAATAATATATAGGTATATATTTATAAATGCATATATATAAAATATCACATAACATAACATATATAGTATAATAAATATATAAACTAATAATATAATAGATAAAATATAAAAAATGATAAATAAGAATATATATGTAGACGCAGTAACATAAATTATGTAGCACACCACTCACACACACACAACACACATATAAATATAAAAATAGATATTATATTAATATATATATAACATCTATTATCTTATATATATTATTATAATCCTTTAAATCCCTGTTTCATACACACAGATTCACGACTTACACCAAACCCACCCACATCTTCTAAACACATTCTCACAAAACCCTCGCAAAACAATACTGAAGGCATATGCAAAATCTAACCTACAAAGCCAAGTCACATGCCACAATCTCTCGATCGGACTTCAGCACGACCGTGTACAGTGACAGAGGGCGGTAAACGTGTCCCTCTTAGTGTCACATACGCTAAAGAGAAAACAACGCTCAAATAAGGCGACTAATTTCGAGACTGTATTTGCCATCAACGGTGAAAACTATACTTTAGATTATGAATGATAGGAAGTTTATATCTGACTATTTGTTTGACATGTATTGGTGATTGCTTTTTTATTTTCAAGTGATATGTACAGGCATGTTAAGAGATTTCGTGTTGTACACAAAAAATACATATACAGACAAGAAACTCGGAAGGCACATCGGACAGATATACATATCAAGACAACAAAAATACCAGAAAACACACATTTCAACGTACGAATGACACACACAATGCACAACGCATAACAAATCACGACACACACACACAACACACAAACCCACACATGCACACACATCTACCCCAGTTTATTTGGTGTTACTATAAAACATAAATACTTGACAACCCTACTATCGCATACTCAACACAGTATCTAAATAAATTTACAAAATAACAAATATTGCGGATCAAAGCACTAAAAGAGATATCAATCTAGTATGTACAATAAATACAAAAATAGAACAAAATAATTGTAACACACATATATATAAAAAAAAAGGTTAAAGCCAATCAGAAAACATGTCTCTGCAACAAACAAGCCAGTATGAAAGATACATCCCAGTGACTTTTACAAGCCAATAATCTTCCAATACAGGAATCCCTAAAGGCAGCCTCTAGGGTACCCACAAATAGCACATCCGCCTATTAATATCCACATAAAGTACACACGTGAAGGCATGGAGGCATGAGGCAATAGCGTGGTACCCTCTCCTGTCACTAAATAGACAGCTTTTTAGTAACACAATCGTCAGAAACAGAGATTGTGGTGTTTTGCGTCACATGTCTTTAAATTCGTTTTAGTTTCATTGAGTGTTTTAGTATGTTATTCTTGACACTAATTGTCAACATTTTTTGTTTTACAGGTATGTTATTCTTGACTTGGATACAGAATTAGAGAACTTATATAATAAAAAGATATAAAAAAATAGGGAAAGAATGAATATAAGACACTAAATTGAAATTCAAATTTAATGTGAATAATTATTGAAATGCCACTGTAACTATATGGGATTTCTTTCTATCTCATGTGACATTAAAGGGGAGAATGATTACAGAATAAATAACACTAATAATAAATAAAGATAAACATAAAACTATAACAGTGGGAATTTGCGGAATTACAACGAACGTACATACATACTGACAATAAAAAATGTAAACACAAAAAAAAAACACATTAGACAACAGTCAAAACACAAACACACAAAGACAAATCAGCAAACAAACAATGCAGTCAATACAAAGCATACAAACACCTCTACAGACAAACTAACATCGTATACCCACGCCACCCCTCAAAGACAAACACACACATGTTGAACAGTCTTAGTAAAGGTGTGATTTCAAGCAAACAACATGCAACACTTAAACTTGCAATATTGCATCACAAAACAGGCAACAATTGAGTGTGAAATTTTCATACACACATTAGAAATTATAATACTCCATCATTTGCAATAGGTTCATTCTATTTATTGATATATCTCCCTAATAAGTCGTCTCATACACCATTTTCATCATTACCTAATAATGCGCTCCTCACACTTAAGAGGAGCCATATCACTTGGCATCATTAATTTGGTATATCATCATACATCATCTCTATCATTATCAAATCATCGGGATTATTATCATTCGCAGTGTTTACAATCATTATCTGTAAAATCTTCTTTTGCTGTTATCATACCATTGCCTAATTAATTCCTCCGATATTAAATATAAGCAACCTTTCCGTAATAATTACACCATACCACCACACATACTACACACACTCTCACACAACATTATCCCTCAAAACACACATTTGTTCATCATGTGGTTGTCAGTGCTCTAGTTTTTGGCAATAGCATTATTTTCTGATTAAAGGCATGAATATCACTGTAGGGATTTTCGAAATACAAAAAACACGTTAAACGATATATACGACTAATTAAAGTATCTGTGAAAAAGAGCGGGAGACAGAGAACCGTGAAGGAGAAGCGAAAAGAGAGAAGATCAGGAACAACGAGGCAGAGGAACAGAGAGAAAGTACTCTCTGTATCTCTCTCTTTCTCTAGTTACTATCTTTCTATCTATCTATTATTCTATACTACTCCAATCACTCCTTTCTATGACCTCTCACTACCTCATCTCCATCACTCTCAACTCTGAACCTACTAGTTCTCTACATCTCTCAGACTACAATAATACTCACTCATAATTTCTCTCTCGTCCCTTTCTCTCTCACACTCATCCAGCTCACTCTAACGTCTCATTTATCCTAATAACTCTACTATCTCTGGCTACTCTCACATCACTCTCTCCTCTCTACTCTCATTCTTACTCTCCCTACGACAGAACTATCTCTCATCTTCTCTCTCAAATCTCATCACAATTAGATCTGCTCACTATTCACAATCTACTAAGCTTCACATCCTCCTATCTTTAACCATGACCCCCCACCCTCTCTCCTCTCTATAACATATATATATAATTACATAACTAATAAAATATACATCAAAATATATTATATATATATATAATATATAAAATAGATTAGTATTAATACTAAAACACACCAACCCATCCTTCTATAAACTCCCTATCATAGAACACTACTCCAACTCCTCTCTCTTTGTTCACTATCTCAATCCTAATCTATACTCACCATTCCATCCTACTAACCCTACATCACTCTCTCTCTCGCTACACAGACTCCTCGCAATCTTAAGAGAACTACTACTCTCATCATTCAGCTCATCTCCTCTCTCAATCACTATCTAGCATATCTTCTTCTCTCATTACACAACCTTCCTTAAAACTCTATCCCTCTACATAATGAAAAGGAAAGAAAGAAGAGACAACGGAGCAATGAGAACCCGTAGGAACCACCCATCACTAACATGGAGAAAAGAGACTCGAATAACACAACTAAACGAACTCTCAAAGCCACCTCAATTCACAACACTCTCACACAACACCAAATCCTACACACACTCAACACAATCAAACTAACTCACAACAATCCCTCCTCCAAAAAACCTACAATCAACTGCACAATAGACAGGAAAACAGTATCAAAAATAAAAAATAACTAGAAATACCCAGTACTCATCCCACTCATCACAGTCCGAACGTAAAGTCACAATTCGTTCAAAACAGAACTCATCTCAAGAAAACGCTAAAGCAAGATGCTAGGAAGGAATCCAAATTCTATCAATCAAAGTCTCTCTCAAGACTCAACCTCTACGAAAGATCAAATTCATCGACTAACAGACTTCTCACAACAACTACAAAGTCACTACTACCTACAAAACTATCAAAAATCTCTCTCTCCCACAACTACCGAAAACCCACCAATCAACTCACACGCTAATATAATACAACAACAATACCTCTACCATGAAAACCTTCTCTTCACCCCCAATTAAGCCTCTCACTCCACCTAACCCCGAAAACTCAACCTTCACACAGATGTTTGCTTCGACATGGTTCGAGCACATGATAGACAGGAGAGCGTTCGGGTTGAACAAGGCAATGACACTCAAGGCTAATTGGGGGATCCGGTGCCACTAAAAAAGGAGGAAGTACATGACAGGACAGCTACGGACCACTTTTGTGCGTGTGTGATGTGGTGTGTGTGTTCGTGCGAAAGATCCAATGTTCTCTTTTTTTAATCTTCACTCTCTCATCTCAGTCTCAAAAACACAATATACTCATACAACCACTCACATCATTATCCTCTCTTACTCATCTATCATACATATACTATCAATATTTCGTCTCTTATGATACATCATTTCTCTCATCTATTCCTCTCATCATTAATTCTCTCTCACTACCTCTCTCTCAGTCTCTCTCTCTCTCTCTCTCTACCCTCGTCTCTCTCTCTCTCACATAGCTCTACACCTCTCTCCTCACTCACTACCTACCATCTCGTCTTCATCACCACTCTCTCTACTTTCACTACTCCTTCTCTCATCTCCTCTATCTCACTACATCTCTCACTCTCTCTCTCTCTCTCATCTCTTCTACTCTCTCATCACTCTTCCTCGTTCGCTCTCTTCTTTACGTTTATATTTCAATAATCATTTATCTATTCACAACAATCATTAATCTTATCTACATCTATATATGTATAATGTAAACACACACATATTCTATCTATATATAACTAAATGTATGTATATGTGTAATGGTATTTATATGAATAAATTATATAATATACATATATATATAATATAGATAACATATATAATTATATATATACAACAATATATATATTAGAAAATATTATATATATTAATATAAATACGTAGTGCTATACATATACCATAATATAGTATATATATCTTATCTCATATATAATATATATATATATATAGATATATAATATATATATATATATATGACATGTTGTATAGTGTGTGGCTAACATGCGTATGTAATAACATACAAACATACATGTGTATGTGAATGTGTCCATATGTATGTATACAATATGTATATATATAAATATATATATATAATAATAAAAATATATACTATATTGTACTAGTATGTATATATAAAATATATATATGAATATATTAAATATATATATATATATATATATACATATATGTAAATATATATGAATAATATTAATATAGAATATATATTAATAGATCTATAGTATATATATAGAATAAATATTGTAAAGAAACAGATATAAAATATAAAAAATAATATAATATCATATATAAATATATTTAACATATATATTTATAATAATAAATATAATGAAAGACAGATGTATGAAGTGATGGCATACGACATTTATCGTATAATACATAACACAAATAACATGTGACTTTGTGATGTCAAAAAGTCATGTATAGCATATTAAATAGTAATATATAAAGTAAAAAAATATTATAAATAAAAAAAACTATATATACATATAATATTTATAAATGTATACTATCTATATAATGAAGATATAAAATACGAGAACATAAATATAATAAAAATATCAAAACATACACAATGAAATGCATAATACAAATAGTAATAAATATATAAGACATAATAAATAACTATATATATAAATATATAATAAACAAACTAATAACTTTCACAAATAATATATAAAAATATCAAGTATGAACAAAAACATACCAAATAATATATAAAAATACATATATAAACATCTTAATAAAAAATCACATCTAAATCATATATATGTATTATATAATCTTAATTAATAATAAACAAGAGAGTGTGTATCTAAATTGTGTGTGAGCGACACGTTTAGTGATAGAAATTAAAGGTATGAAAATATCTAAACACGCAAGAATCATGTATTATGAGCATCGTCACTACTGACGGCGGAGTCTTTCACAAATATATATATATATATATATAACAAATAAATATTAAAAATATATATAACATATATATAATATATAAATCATATGTATATAAACTATATATTATATATATATAAAATAAAAATAAAACACATAAAATATAAATAATAAAGCAATACGTATATATATAAAAAATCTATATATATCTATATAATATCGTAAAAATTATTATAATATATAACAATTACATATAAGATATAATACTAAGGTATAAGAGACAATATATAATAAACAATACGAAACAAAAGCACACACACACACCCACACACACACACACACACACATATATATCATATCAGTAATCACAATCTATATAAAAATAAAAATATAACATATTATAAATTTTTAACACATGTATAAATCTATAATAAAAATATCAAACAAACTAAATATATAATAGAAACAAATATAATATATACTAATTGAGGTATATTTAATACATAAAAAAATATATAAAAAAATATAATCATAAAACAATATAATAATACATATATATACATATAAAATATACCAAATAAATATACACAATATAAATAATATAATATATATCAGTATTTTGACAATATAACAAATAAAAATAATAAAGTAAATGTAACTGTACACTATAAACTAAATACAAAATAAAATACATATATATCCCTAAACAAATAAAGAAACATCTCGAATGAACAACAACACTAAAAATAGAAATATATAAATATCATAAATAAAATAAACGAATATTATAAAATAAAAAGAACCGCCCAACAAACACTGTATAAACACACACCCACAACACCCACACAACACACCATCACACACACCTACATGCACTCACACACCCACACACACACACAAACATCCACTCCACCCCCAAAAATAATATCTATAATAGAATCAAACTATCTATATAAAAAAATATATAAAAATCTAACTACTGACTACGATAGTAAATGTTAAAATAAAGAATAAATAAACACATAATATAATCAAAAATATATATATATCTATATATCATATATAATAAATAATGTATGCGTAAGTCTTAAATTAAACAATGTATATAACATAAAATATCTAAGTAAAAAATAAGAAAAAATACATATCACATATATAAATAATATAATCTATATGTAACAATAGACAATACACTTACTCAGATAACATATCAATATATAAAAATAAAAAAATATAAAAAATCTATATCATAATATAACATAATATCAATATACACATACAATATATACATCAGAAATTTCCCAATCAAAATCAATAAAACTATATAGAATATATAACTTAAAATATAAATAAAAACAAATATCAACCCATATGTATATATCGAAATAAATTAATATAGTAATGGTAATATAATAGTGTGTTCTCTCGTGGGATATAAAGTATATATCAAAATAACACTCATAAATATATAAAAAAATAAAACATGAATATAATAAAATAAAATAATATAATATAAATTACATATAACTATATATATATATAATAATATATACAGAACTGACCTATAGGCTGCTGGACATCCCAGAGCCTGCCCCAATGCGTTCCAGACAGGAGGACTCTTACGGCCGCGGAATTCGGATTGAAGTGCCCTTCTGCTGAACACAAACGGTTGGACCCATTGAATCCCCTTTATCAACTGAACGCGGACGCCGTGTCCTCTCGAACACACCACTCGATCTAGAATTGACTGATAAATCTCTCCTTTTCAATTCAAAGTCTCGATCTTGTGTTATGGGCGTGTTCCTGTGGGTTCTACAGTTTTTGAATTATGTATAAATATAAATAAATATAAATATAAATAAATATATATATATAGATATAATAAATATATATGTATATATATATATATAGATAGAATAAAAGATAGATAGGATATATAGATAGAAAATAGATAGATAGACAGATAGATAAGATAGTAGATATGTACTATATCTATATCTAACTATCTAATCTATCTATCTATCTATCTATATATATATATATCTATAGTATATAAAAAGATATATATAAATATATTCAAAAGTGATGTGAGTGGTGTGTGTGTGTGGAGTGTGTGAGTGAGTGTGTGTGTGTGTGTTGTTTGATTTGTTTGTGAGTTAGTGATGTGTTGATGTAACTATAAATTATAAAATACATAAAATAAATCTATATAAAAAAATATATATAATAAATAAATTTACGTATATAATATATATTTAATATATAAAAAATAGAGATACTATACCGTAAATATAGTATGTATGATATAAGAAATATGAAAAAATAACAATATATATAAAAATATAAAATAACAGTATATATATATATAAAATATATAAATATAAAGAACATACATATACAACACCACAGAAAACACATAAACGAAAAAAAAAACAAACTACACAACAACAAAACAGACGACACCACCACACAACAAACATATATAAATATAAATATATATTAAAAAAATATATAAAATCTCAATATATATATATGTTGAGATAGATATAGATAGAAGAGAGAGAAGAGACAACATATAGTGATAGAGTGTTACAGCTGATAACAATAGAGTGTGTCGAGAGAGAATAGCAAGATGAGACATTGAGAGAGAGGCACAATATGTACAAGAGTACATAATGAATTTAGTAGAGGCGAGAGTGTGATGTGTGTAGAGAAGCGATATGAGAACTGTAGGTATGATAAGAGATAGGCGTCATTAGCAGAAACAATCCCAACATTACGCCTCACTACACAGCAAATAAATCAATAATCATACTCAAATATACAAATCTCAAACTAACTCTATAACAAAATCAAAAAAAAGTAAAATCAAAACACCTACGTACAAAATCAAACAGATCACACACATCACAAACACTAAAACACAAAAAAACACAGAAACAGATAATAGAACACAAACACACACAACATCATCACACAACACAACCACAGACAACAAGCACTAATGAAACAACACCACAACCATCTACGTCAAACACAACAAAAAACATACAACACTAACAACTCACACTACACACAACACTATATATGAAGATATATATATTATATATATCATATAGATATATATAAATGATATAAGATAGAATATGCTATATATAATAATAGTAGCGCAGAGTCGGTAAATATACATCTAGATAGATGATAGAGAGTTGAGAGACAAAGCCACCACACCCCCCCACCCCCCCACCACCCACACCCCCATCACTCCCTCAAACACAAAATACAACAAACACAAAAAAGAAAAAAACATCACAAAAAACACACAACACAAAGCCACACACACTCACACTAAAAACAAAACACAAACACAACTTCAAACAACACACACACACACACTAACCATAACAATTCATCTGTCAATATAAACCACTCAACAATCCACACACTCACGATCATCACAACACACAACAATTGAACACCTCACACTATCAACACTCTCTCTCACACACAAGCGTAATAAAAAAAACTACATAACCACTAGACCTTCCATTCGAAAAATACCGGGAAATGTGAACAAATGTACAAAAGAGTATACATTATCTTTATACAGACCTCCTGGAACAACAGAAACATCTTTCAATTAATTACTAGGCATTACTAGTAATTGCATTGTCAATACAAGGGAAATTAAAGCTATTATTATACTTGGCTATTTATCTCCCTTTTATCGATTGGGAACAAAGAAAAATAAAGATAGGAGTCAAATGCACTAAGATGACAAGCAACAAGCGATAACATGAAATGCTTTCAGATTTTGAAGAAAATTTTTACCTTAACCAAATCATCAATATTCCAACAGGGAAGAAAATATATACTGGACCTTGTTTATTATTAGTATAGGGGAAGATGTAAGAGAGATCATACATCATCATCAACATATACATCCAATCAGACCACAAAATAATTGAAATCACAATGAATAAAGTTAAATAATCTGAAAAGTAGTGAAAAACAGATGCTGAAGCAGAAAGAGTCTCAGATCTTTTAAACTTTAGCCACAATCAAATAGATTGGAAAAAAAACAAAAAAAATAAAAAAGAAAAAAAAAACCAACTTAAAACGCAGCACTAGAAAGTCACTGAAAGATTTTGACGTTTCTCTTAACACAAATGATATACTAGAGAGAAGCTTTTTTCTATAATGCATGTAAAGATGTTTGTAGAATGTTTGTGCCCCAAAAAACAACAGAAACAAGAATATTATACCAAGAGATCGAAGGATCATGTTAAGAACAAGAAAAATAAGGTTAACAAATTGAAAAAAAACAACAGATCAGATGAAGAGACGAAAGGATCAAAGCAGAGATAAGGTTATTAGAAGATAAATTAAAAACTGTCTATAAGTAACCAAAAAGCAGCCCGAAAGAAGAAAAAAAAGAGCTGTGGAAGCTATAAAACAGAATGCAAAATATTTTTTATCTTGTGCAAACAACAGGATAAAGAAAACAGAAATTGGGCCTCTTGAGAATAATGCTGCAATGGTAACTGATTCAAAGGAAATGGCTGAATTACTCAAATTGCAATATGAGAAGTCTATAGTGTCCCAAGAATAGAAAAATTAATATCAGACCCACAACAACATTTTAGTATTATTAGTATCGAAGATGAATGTCTCACTGACTTCATATTCAATGCCCCCACTCCAAAAAGATATTCTTGAAGTAGTAAGTGAACCCCCCATCTCAATAAACTCAGCAGCTGGGCCAGATTTCCCCATCAAAATCCCAACAATCTTTTAAAAAAAAACTGCAAAGAAAACATAGCCCCCCCCCCACACCCCCCCCAGGCCACCCCCCCCCCCCACACATCCCGGACCCCAATCTCATCCCGCCCCCCCCCCGGCACCCCCCCCCCCCCCCGGACATATTCCCCCCCCCCCCCCCCTTGGCCCCCCCCACCCCCCGGCGCCCACCCGCTATCCCCCCAGCCCCCCCCCCCCCCCCCCCCCACCCCCCCCCCAAAGCCACTGGTAATTTTGTGGAGGAATCTTTTGGACATGGGGATTATCAAGCGGGGGGGGGGGGGGGTGGGGGGGGGGGGTGGGGGAGGGGGGGGGTGGGTGTCCAGCCTACTGAAAGAGGACACTATAATTCCAATATTTACCCCCCCCAAGGTCCCCCCGGAAACACCCCCCCCCAAGGTCCCCCCCCCCGCCCTCCCCCCCCCCCACCCCCCCCCCCCCCCCCCAGTCCCATAATTTTAGACCAGTACACTGACATCTCATATAAAAATATTTGAAAGGGTAGTGAGGAAAAAAATGTTCAGTTTTTAGAAAAAGAAAACAAGATAAACCCCTGGCAACATGGATTCAGAAGTGGTAGATCTTCTTTATCACAGATCCTGACATACTTCGAACACATACTAACGGACCTAACTGAAAATAGAGAAGTTGATGTAATATACCTAGACTTTGCAAAAGCTTTTGACAAAGTAGATCACGGCATTCTGCTACATAAGATTAAAGACCTTGGTATCGGCGGGAAAGTTGGAAGATGGATTTACAATTTCCTAATAAATCGTAAACGAAACGTACAAATTAATGGGCTTTACTCGAATGAAACGATTATTATGAGTGGGGTGCCACAAGGGACCGTTCTTGGGCCCTTGTTATTCCTTATTATGATTGGTGACATTAATAATGGTGTGAAACACTCGAAAGCAACATCATTCGCAGATGATACAAGAATAAGTACACCCATAGATAATGAAAACAAACTTAACGAGGATCTTCATACCATCTGTAAGTGGGCATATGATAATAATATGAAATTCAATACAGATAATTTTGAAATCATAAGATATAGTCCAACTGGAAATTTAGAGCAAGATCATATTTTGTCGAAGGTGTGAAGATTGAGGAGAAAAACGTAATAAATGATCTAAGACTCTATATGAGTAATGACATGAGTTTCAGTCACCATATAGAGCAGATTGTCAACAAAGGAAAAGTTATGAGTGGATGGGTAATGAGGACTTTTAACACAAGAGACCCAGAACACCTTTTACCACTATGGAAAACATTAGTGACCACAAGATTAGAATACCAATGCCAAGTATGGAGCCCAAATCTTACAAAAAATATAATGTTGATAGAACAAGTCCAAAGAATCTTTACACGTAAGTTAGATAATATGATGGATCTAAACTATTGGGAAAGACTAAAAAAAAATAAGACTGTACTCACAACAAAGGCGGAGAGAGAGATACTTCATTATATGTATGTGGAAAATTATTGAAAACTTAACACTAAATCCAAGACCTGTTGAAGGAGGGGGAATTCAGGTAAGACATTCCCCCAGGCAGGGAAGAACATGCTATTGCACTGGGATAAGTGCACAAACATACCTATTAAGAAAAAAGCAAAAACAAAGTTTCCTAATAAACCGATATAAATTGTTTAATAGCATACCGAAGGATATAAGAAACCTAAATCAGTGTAGTGTAAAAGTGTTTAAAAGAAAGCTAGATAAATGGCTACATTCAGTACCAGATGAACCACCAACATGTGGTAGTGAAAGAACGAGGGCTGAATCAAATTCCATCTCTCATCAAATTCAATTGCTTGCAACTGACAAAAAACGGGTGGTCCCCCAGGATGGCCCTGGCATGAGCTACTAACAAAGCTCATGCTGTAACTACCACCAAGTATATATATACATTGTATATATATATTATATATATATATATATATATATATATATATATATATATATATATATATATATATACATACATACATGTATATATATATATTGTGGGGTTTTCTTGCCACATTCGTGCAGTGAATACAGATGTTCTTTAGGCTGGCCATTGAAACACGTGGTGTTGTTGTGCGTCTGCTAATTTATTCAGAAAATTATATTGATATAAAATGATTAACACTTCTGTTTCAATGCAGTTAAAATATATAGTCTTCATAATGGAAATATATACACCTGATAAATGGTGTAACATAAATTAAACATGTCTTTCTTGTAGTAAATAAGCGTAAAATAAAAAACATCAAATATTGGTGGAACATGGGAGACATTACGTATGTAAAAGAAAACGGACCCGCCGTTTGGGGGGACTTAACTAAACTTTTTCATTTCTAAATTCAACATTCTCCCGGCCATAGGGGGCGATTTGCCGCCTATACAATAAATCAATGTTTTTACACATACCTTAAGCTACTTCATGAGGTATATGCTACTTACAAATAATTAAAAAATAAATCACTTCTTCTATCACAAATAATAAAAAATCCTTTGGCACTTAAAGGACTACATTTGTTGCTTCATTAACAAAACAGTAGTTTCTCATCTTAAACATAACTAAAGGACACTTTGGTGCAATATACACAGTTTGTAATTCTGTATTGACTTATAAATCTAACTTAATCGGAGCTTTAATAACTCTACCCGTCCTAGACTTTCTAGGTACTTCATCACTTACATTATTCAAGGGTACATCAATACTTCCATCACTTAAATCTACATCACAATGAATGTTATCACTTGAAACATCATCAAATTTTGCCACTTCATCAGGAGCAGACATATTCTTATGTTTACTTATCTCTAAATCATATGCTCTTTGTATGGGTCTAATCACTTCACCTTTCTTAGTTTTAACCTTTATACTTCTTACAATTCCATCTTTACCTGGAAATATATCAACAATTACTCCAATAGGCCACTTTAGTCTAGGTATATTATCTTCTTTGATTAATACAAGATCTCCTTTAGACAACTTACAATTTTGGGTAAAACCCTTTACAATATTAGGCAAATTAGTTTTGTAATTGTTGCTCCATACCTTCCAAAAATGTTCTAACTTTACATTTTGCACTATTGTCCTCTCATTCAAGTCTTTGGCATTTACATTGCATGGCACAATTTCTACTGAGGGTTTGCTGTGAGGGTTACATCCAAGAATGAAATGGGAGGGAGTGAGGTAGTGGAGAGGGTCTGGGTCTTCACTTACATATGTCAAGGGTCGAGAGTTAATACATCCCTCTATCTCAACAAGTACAGTCTCTAGTTCACGGACACTTATATAATTAAGACCTAGAGTTTTACGTAGGGCAAGTTTAACAGATCTAATGAGACGTTCCCACCAACCACCCCACCAAGGGGATCGAGGGACTATGAATTTCCATTTGGGGGCTAGATGTCCATACATGGCCACTACTTCACTTTTAGCTGCCAGAAAATATAACATTAGGCAAACCCCTTCTTGCTACAAATTTTCTTATGGCTAACATACAATCATACAAAGAGAGAGATTCTGTAAGTTCAAGATGAATGGCCCTTACTACACCACAGGTAAACAATAAAACATAAAACTTCTTGTCAGGGAAATCAGCACAAAAGAGGGGGCCTGCATAATCTAAACCCGTAACACTGAAGGGCCTAGCTGTAGTTATTCTTTCTTTGGGCAGTGGCGCTACAGGTTGACTGCAGGGTCTAGAATCAAGCCAACGACAAATCAAACATTCCTTTACTATGGTCTTTGCTAATTTCCTTACACTAATAATCCAAAATTGAGTTCGTATGGATGATATCACACTATCCACACCAGCATGCTTTAAGTATTTGTGCTGAAATTTGATTAAGAGCTTAGCATATTTACCTTTGGGAATTATGAAAGGGTGTTTTATGTCATAGTCTAACTCTGAGAACTCGAGACGACCTTTGATTCTAAGCAATCCTTTGTCATCAATGAATGGGTCTAACTTTCTTAATTTTGAGCTGAGAGGAAGAGTCTTGTTACTTGAGAGAAGCCTAATTTCATTTGCAAATGCTTCCTGCTGTATATTGTATATTAATTTCAAACTAGCTAATTCTATTTCTTCAGCAGTGAGGGGACCTTGTACCTTCCTCCCTTTACAATTATCTATGAATCTTAACACATATGCTGTTACCCTTAAGGCCTTTTCTAAATCACTAAACTTCTCTAAATCTATCAAGGGAGAGTGTGTCACTTGAACACTAAGGCATATAGGTACACTTGTAGTACAGGGCACTTCTAAATCTAAGCCTTGTTTTACATCTTCCTTATCATGACAAAGGACACTGGCTAACATAGGGGGTCCATACAACCACTGACTATTATGAACAAGTTTGTCTGCCAACACGCCACGAGTTATTATATCAGCAGGGTTTTCTTCACTAGGACAATGCTGCCAGCACTCTGGTGACGTGAACTCTTTAATTTCCTTTACTCTATTTGCAACAAATATGTCTTTCTTGCTTAAGTCACCTTTGATCCATGACAAGGCAATTGTGGAGTCACTCCAACACCTAACTTTAGTTCTACTGTCTAAATGTAGGGAATTCATTACAAAATTTACTAATCTACTACACATGAGAGCACCCATTAACTCTAAACGTGGTAATGTTAATGCCTTTATTGGTGCAACGCGTGACTTAGACATAACTAATGAGACCTTAAATGAGCTATTGTCCACAGGTACACGGAGATACACACATGCACCATATCCCTTTTCAGAGGCATCACCAAACCCGTGCAACTCAATATTATCCTTAAGATCTCCCCAAAGCATACCTGGAAAATAACTTCTATCCACATGAAATGCATTGAGACTTTGACTACTATGAATCCACTTTTGAAACTTTACTTTTAACTCTAAGGGCAATTCTTCATCCCAATCTAACTTTAATTTCCACACCTCTTGGAATAGAATCTTACCATACATGATGAATGGACTTATAAGACCTAAAGGGTCAAACATCTTTGCTATTATACTTAGAATACTTCGTTTGGTGTGGGAGACTTCTACACTGTCATCAGGTTTTCTACAATCAAAGGAGAAGGTATCTTGTACATTACACCACCTCAACCCTAACACACTACTTGACTCATCACCATCATGTATGTGATACACACCATCTTTTGACTTAGAAGTAATTGACATACAGTTTGAAACTAGCTTTGTAAGATCCATGCTACAATCTGCCAGCATACTACGTGCATCACAGAATTTATCATGTGCATCTTTAACTGAATCTGCCCCACTCAACCAATTATCTGTGTACATATCAGTCTTTAGTTCTTGGACTACTTTACTTTGAGGGTACTTAGCAAGATGGGTTTTAAGTGTGGCATTCAAAAGAAAGGGACTAGATGTATTGCCAAAGGGAACACGGTTGAACCTCATGTGTCTTATGGTGCCATCCTCTTTAGGTAGCAAAAATCTATGCACATCCTTGTCTTCCTTGCGTACATTTATTTGCAGAAATGCCTTCTTTATATCTGCAGTTATAGCAATGGGCCAACGACGAAAGCGTACTAAAACTTCAACTAAATCTGGGTTAAGTGAAGGGCCAGAATGAAGACAGTCATTTAAAGAAACACCATTAAAGCAGGAGGCTGAGGCATCAAAGACAGGTCTTATCTTAGTGCTACTACTATTTAACTTTATCACAGGACGGTGAGGCATGTAATATACGGGATTTACATTTGAAATTTCATTACTAGGTACTTCTTCTATTATGTTTTCATCCTCATAACTAGCCAACACCTTGAGATAATCTTTCTTTAATTCTTTATCTTTATCAAGCTTTACTTGTAACCTGTTAAGTCTCCTCCTCGCAATACTTTCATTATTTATGAGTTTTTCCTTGACTGAATCATTCTTCCATGGCAGTGCAACCTCGTATCTATCAGCTTTAAACTGTACATTATTCTTAAATTCCTGCATTACTTTTGAGTCACTATTATCTTGCACTACTTCCTTTGGCCTAATTCCAACAGTTTCTAAATCCCAAAACTTACACAAGTCAGAATCAGACAGGGGGGAAATACACAAAAGTTGTGTTTCAGAATACCTGAAGGTGGTGTGAGCAGAATCAGGTAACCTTCCAGACAACACATACCCAAAGATGGACCTCATAGCCACAACACACTCCTTTTGGATGGCATCTGCTGCTGAAATTAATGTCCAGTAGTAATCAAGACCAATTAACACATCTATCACCATGGGGGAAGCACTGTTGTAATCATCTGCTAATTCAACATGGGAGAAAGAATTTAACACATGGTTAGGCACAACAGGTCTCACAAGAGGCTGACAAATCTTAGGAATTTCAGCTGTAATGACAGGAACAACATTGTTATCTTTATCTAACATACTTATTTTGAAAACATTTCTAAGTTCTTCTTTTCCAGTACTGTGACCCCCAAAACTAGAATAGGGTATTGGGTTACTGGTTAACCATTGTGGTTTGCATTTCTTAATAAAACTACTACTTATATAACTTCTATCAGCCCCATTATCAAACAACACTTTAGCTGTAACAATCCTACCATCAGTACCACATACTTTTACCTTGGCTGTCTGTAAGACTGTACAACTACCACCTTGACTAGACATGAGTGTTACGTTGTCCGACTTCTGACCCTTGTTGACTTCTTCTTCTTGTCTTGGGCTAAAGTCCAACTTGACGCCACACATGAGGGTATTGTGGTTTCCTTCGCAGCTTGCACACTTTATCTGAGCCTTGCAGAATCTTGAAGAGTGTCCACTGTTAAGGCACTTAAAGCAGACACCTAGACTTCTAATCTTCTCACCTCGTTCCTGCCCACTTAACTTCTGCACATTGAAGCAGTTTTCAGACTTGTGTTTCTTCTTACAAAAACAGCAGACAGGAAGTTCTTGCTTAGACGAGGTATGAAGGGCTGCGGCAGAGAACTTCTTCTTCTTGGGGGCACTACTTTCGGTCTTTCCCTCAGCAACATTCTTCTTTCCTCTGAAGGCTTCGGACCGCTCTAATCTTGAGATCTCCTTATACAGGAAGTCGAGGAGAAAGTCTAGATCACTCTCATGTCCATCCCCATCTCTAGCCCACTCTAGCCGCAGGTCGTGAGGTAAACGGGAAAGGATAATTGGAGTGAGGAACACTTCACACTGCTTCCCAGTGACGCCTAATGCTTCTAAACTGCGGACGTGTGTAAGAATTTCATCACGAAGCTTCCACAGCTGCGTCACTGACTTTTCACTACTTGTACTTATGCTAAGTTTACCATTCAGAAGAGCTTGGACATGGGTAAAGATGATTCTTTCTTTCCTGCCGTATCTCTCCTTCAGTAGATCACATGCCACTTGATAATTAGCACTTGTGTGGGCCAATCCTTTAACCACATTCTTGGCATCTCCTTCCAGCAGTGACAATAAGTATGCATACTTGCTAATTACTGGAATGTCAGTTGCATCAATGTGGGAAATGAACTGGTCCCAGAATGACTGCCACTGAATAACATCACCCGAAAACTTGGGTAACTCTAACTTGGGTAACTTGACGTTCACAGCTGCTTGACTATCTTGGGACACTATATCTTGCGCGTCGGCCGCTACTAATTCTTTAACTTTGGCTTCAGCTAGCATCCTAAACTTGGCACACTGTGTTCGAAATTCATGGGCATCATCCAATACTTGATCGAGTGCACTGTCTTCTACGACACTCTCATATTCTTCTTGTACTTCGTCAAACTTCTCTAGTCTCTTATCATATTGCTTGATGGCGTGTTCTAATTCTATTAATGTGACATCAGGTTTAGCAAGGATATCACCTATGGCCTCAGACGCTCTTGTCAGCCAGCCCTTGCACGCACATCTTGCCTTATTTATCTTCTTCATCTTATATTCACTGCACTGAAACTAGTCTCTTATGTTCTTTACCTTGTTGGGATCTTGTTCCCGGGTCTGGGCACCAAAAATACACTCAACAGGTTATGGGCCCAGAATTAAGGAATTTGATGGTAATGCAGATAATTATGATTTGTGGGAAGAAAAATTCACAGGGGCTCTCCGAGTTCTGAAACTTCATCTTGCTTTTGATAAGTATGCTAGCAAACGCCCAAATGATTATGATTTGGAAGAGGCCAAGGAAACAATCTATGCACACTTAACAGGTTGTCTTGACAGAACGTCACTTGGCATGATAAAGCGTGAAGCGAGGGGAGATGGAGTGAAAGCATTGACATTGCTACGAAAACACTACCTAAGAGAAACACAACACAGATTGTTTGCTCTATGGAGATCATTCATAAACAAAAGGATGGATGATGACAGTGTTACAGCATATCTTACGTCTATAGATGAGACAGTAGCTGCTCTCAGGGAAATAGATGAACACATTTCTGATGGTCTTATAGTAGTACGAACACTGGATGGACTTCCAAAGAAGTACGAAAATTTTGTTGATGTAGCTAGCCAGCGTAATCCTCCATACCAGTACAGTGAATTAAAGATAGCATTGTTAAGTCAAGAGGATCGTCTGAAGGATACTTCTAGCACAGAGAGTATCATGAATGTCAACAACAACAATACAGTGAAACAGAAGAAATGTTTCAAGTGTAGTGAACCAGGCCATTTTGCATCAAAATGCAGCAAAGGAGGTAAGTTCCAGAGAGTGAACAATCCTCAAAATACTAGAAAGTGGTGTAACTTTCATAAATCTAGAACTCACAGTAACAGTGAATGTAGAGTGAAGAATCCTAAGAAGAGTAGTAATTCAGTAAACTCAGCAAATGACACAAGTGAAGAACAAAATCAAGAGTTTTCTTTTCATGTAACACACTCATCAAGGTTTCATACTGTTAAGGAGACCAACAATGAGCTGTATGATTGTAGAAAACAGAATGTAGCTAACTTAGAAGAAGAAGGCTTCTTAATGATTGACAGTGGCTGCACTTCACATATTGAGAAAACTGAACCAAAGTTTGTGAGATTTCAAGAATCCTTTGATCCACAAAACCATTACATAGAGCTGGCAGATGGCCAAAGACAACAAGGAACAGTGAAAGGAGTCGGTGATGTGAAAGACTTCATTCAGGATCGAGATGGCAACTCACAAAGAATTCTACTAAAAGATGCATTATACATACCAGGATTCAAACAAGATATCATGTCAATTTGGAAAGCTATCAAGAGTGGGCATACTGTTACTTTCTCACCAGAAGGCAGTACTCTAACTACCAAGGATGGCACGATATTCAACATTGTGGAGAAAAACAAGTTGTTCTATCTACGTAGAGGTAAGCCACACACTGGTTCTCAGATGGATAAGTTTAACAAAGTCCGTGTAGGAGAAGCCAAGCACACCCTAGAGGAGTGGCATAAAATCCTAGGGCATTGCAATGTGGCTGATGTGCAAAAACTTGAAGCAACTGTTGACGGAATGCATATAACTAGGAAAGACAAGTTCAACTGCACCACATGTACACTAGGTAAGATGACACAGTATAGGAGTAAAGAACCTGACAAAAAGGCCCAACAGCCTTTAGATTTAGTCCACTGTGATGTAGTTGGTCTTGTAAACCCACCAGCACGAGGAGGTTACAGATACAGCATCTCCTTTATTGATGATTACTCCGGAGCTCTTAGAATTTACCTAATTAAAAGTAAGAGTGATACTGTGACAGCTATGAAAAGATACCTTGCAGAAACAGCACCATATGGGAAAATTAAACGCCTAAGATGTGACCACGGAACAGAGTTTACGAACAAGGAGTTCAGAACACTTTTAACAGAGAACAAGATTAAACAAGAGTTCTCTGCACCTTATTCACCACATCAGAATGGCACAGTTGAGAGATCACACAGGTCAATATTTAACATGGCTCGCTGTTTGCTGATTGAGTCAAAATTACCTAAAGATATGTGGAGTTATGCTGTAAAGACTGCCTGTTACATCAGGAATAGGTGCTATAACCCCAGGACTCAAAAGACCCCAGTAGAAATGCTTACTGGAAGACGGCCAAACATAAGCAAAATGAATATCTTTGGAACAAGATGTTTTGCATATGAACAAGAGAGTAAGAAACTAGATCCAAGGAGTAAGGAGGGAGTATTTGTGGGCTATGATGATCAAAGTCCAGCCTACCTGATATACTTTCCTGATACTCAGACTATAAGAAAGGTAAGAATAGTCAAATTTGTGGATAACTCATCTTGTAAGACAGAATCCTCAAGTGCCGAGCAAAGTTTGAGTGACGACTACATTTTGGTGGAGACGAGGCTCCAGCAAAAACCACTTCAAGCAGCACAAGATGAGACGCCAGCTGACGCTGATGGGGACAGGAAATGTCCAGCTAAAGAACAAGAAGGAATACCAGTGGATGAAGATGCAGAAAGAAGATACCCATCCAGAGAAAGAAAGAAACCCTCAAGGTTAGATGACTATGTTACAGATGATCAGGACAACAGTATCTCCAGTGTGACACATACTAGCTATATACATCACTGCTATCGAATGTCACATGATCCAATACCAGTCACCTACCAAGAAGCTATAGCATCTCCAGAGGGACATCAATGGAAGAAAGCCATGGATGAGGAGATTGCTTCACTACAGGACACCACCACCTATGAACTCACAACACTACCCAAGAATCGCGCAGCAGTGGGTGGAAGATGGGTGTATCAAGTGAAACCTGGACCTAACGGTAAAGGAAAATTCAGGAGGCAAAGTTCTTAAAACAAATAATGTATGATCTATTTGGATTTAAGATTAAGTCAGTAGATTTAGGAGTTGACAACCAAGGTGCTATTAATCTAGCCAAAAAAACCATAAATTACCAAAGGTCAAAACATATTAACATTCGTTACCATTTCATTAGAGATGAAGTGAAGATGGGTAATGTGAACTTATTCTTTATACCTACCAGAGAGAATCCAGCTGATATATTTACCAAACCTGTATCTCAGAAGAAGTTGAAAGATTTTAAGTTTATCAGAGGATAGATTCTCTCGTACATTATAACCAATCTTTAATTAAGAGGGGGTGTTAGAATAATTAAAGATTATGATAGAATTAGAATGCATATAGTTTTATATCTACTGTTTATACCTCAGAAGAATACCTCATGTTTAGTTTAGTTACCCCCGAAATGAATGTTTTCTTTAATATGCGCCACCCTACGGCAATATTTACAAAGTGTAATGTAAACAACCCTCTTCTCTCCACGGACTTCTCCCCGAATACACGCTTGTACGCAGTAGCTGTGTTTCTCTGATCCCCACATCAATTATCTGTACATTGACAAGCCAAACTTCCTTATTTCACGCATAGAAGATGACATCTTCCACCACCTCAACAATATATATATATATATATATATATACATATTTATATATATATATATATATATATATATATATATATATATATATATATATATGTGTGTGTGTGTGTGTGTTTGTGGGTGTGTGTTTGTGTGTCTGTGTGTGTGTGTGTTTATGTGTGTATGGATGTGAGTGTGTGTGCGTGTAGATGTGCGTATATGTGTATAGATGTGTTTGTGTGTGTGTGAGTATGTACGTTTGTGTGTATGGGGGGGGGTGTATGTTATGTGTAATTAAGAGGGGCCTACTAGCTCGCTCGACCAATTTAGATGGGTCTCTCCTCAAAACTATTTACATTTTCTTTGTTTATGAATATGAGAAAATGAACATTTTTTTAGGGAGAAACAAAAGTTACTATTTGTACATGGTTACAAGTATTTCATAGTCATTCCATTATAATTCTAAAATGAGTATAACGTATTTTGGGTTTTGCTACCCTCATTTGCACTATTTCTATTCACAATTCCATCGGTATTATTAATGCTACGAGTTTCCAAATCATTAGTGCTGCTGTTATATTTATCATTGTTGCAATTGCCTTCAAGATTGTTTGCAATATTACATACTTTTTCGCTGCATATTCTACTTTTATTCTTGATTTTCATATTATTTATATTCTTATCACATTTCTTCATAGTAGTGATACAACGAATGTCAATATTTTTCATATCGTTACTATCATTATCATCGTCATTATAATAGTTACCATTATCTTCATTATCACCCGCATCATTTTTAGCATAATTGTATTCTATCATCATCATAATCATTATCATTATCATCATCATCATCATCATTATGGACCATTGCCATTTTATTACTATTATTACAATGGTAGTGATAATGATAATAATAATAACAATAATAATAATGATAATAATAATGATAATAATAATAATAATGATAATAATAATAATAATAATGATAATAATAATAATAATAATAATGATAATAATAATAATGATAACAATAACGGTAATCGTTATTGTTATTATCATTATCATTATTATAATAAAGATAATGATAATCAAAATATCAATATCACCATCATCATTATCATAATTTCATTATCAACATTACTATTATCATCATTATCATTGTTATTGCCCTTGTCAACATTATGAATATTATTGCCATTATCATAAGTATCGTTACTCTCATTATTGCCATAATTGTCTTTTATGATGCTTCTTTTATTTAGTCGCAGTCTTTTCCAATTGGCAGGAAAATCAATAATCTAATGACATATGGGTTTAGCGGTTGCATGAAATCATAGTTTGATTGTCTGTCTTCTGCCAGGACTCTAAGGAAGATTTCAGCAATGTATACTTATAAAAAAAAATGAAAGAAAGAGAGAAAGAAAAAAAAAAAAAAAAAAAAAAAATATATATATATATATATATATATATATATAGAGAGAGAGAGAGAGAGAGAGAGAGAGAGAGAGAGAGAGAGAGAGAGAGACTTTGATTAAAATAATATGATGAGTAACAATAAGTAGAACTGATAGTGACATATGGAGAAAATGTTTGAATATGAATTGACACATTCTAATGATATCATATGTAAATATTGTTCTCATATTTTCCATTTCATTATCATTCAGACACTCCTACCTCTACATCTGTAACGATAATATGGAATTTGTATGGTCATTTACCTGTATTTTCCTTCAACTCTGTAAGGTAGAAGCTGCATCTATATATTTCATATCAAGTTCTTGTATTCAAGAACTTTGTATGAGATGGCTGTGAGTGAGATAGGAAAATAGCTGTCTGGGAAAAGCCTTTTCATCTGTCTTGAAAAAAGGGTCAATATTTGCACAGAGCCAGACGTTATGGAAGAAAGCAGCGAAGAAAGGTTATGTACATAACTTTTGCAGAAGAAAGGTAAAGAAAAGGTTCGAGGTAAAGAAATGCTTTCTCCTGGAGTGGCTGTACTGTATACGATTTTTTTTTATTTGCTTCTTTGCTTGGTTTTGTTTAATCGTTTATAAACTAGCAATCATCCGTCATGGTGGGTGTCTCATTTCCTTTGTGTAGATATAGCCTAGAATTGTGCGATCATTATTCAGACTGTTTGTCTAAGGGTACTGACATAATTGTTCTTCTTTATCTTCCAGTGAGTGAAATTATTTAGGGTGTCCTGCCTGGTACCATAAAAAGAGTTGGAAGCTTTTTCTGGTACTGTGTACAAGGTATGTGTCTATACATTTTTGTTACTTTAACAAAGGAATTCTGACAAGTTCCACATGCGTAATGCTGTACTTATACTTATGTGGTTGCGTGTGGCATTGATTCTTGTAATATTGCATGTGTAAATTCCTGGAGGGGCCTACGTGTGTTTCTTCTTAGTCATGTGAATGTGACATTTTATTCCTAAAAGGACGTCTAAGATGTTGCACGCTTTTGCTCCAATAAACTATAGATTGCCTTGTCTGATTCAGCTGCATTGATATCAAAAGCGCTACAGAACAGCACCATTTATCGTAGTTACTTTCTGTGTGTACTTGGAAGGAGGTCGGTGCTGTCAGTGATATGTTTGCTCGGAATGGTGTTGGTAGGAAAGAGATGGCTTTATTGGCTACCATGGAGAGATGGATTGTGGTTTGAGTCCGTCTTGGGTTGAACGCTATTTGCCTGGACGGAAACCCATTACTAGTGTCCAGATAGGAAAGAGAGTTCTGGAAAGATATTTCGCATTAGACTGTGAACTGCAGAAAGTGGCTAGAAAAAAGTCACAGGTTGTACGCCGGAGTTCAAATCTGTTTCGAACAGTGAGACTTCTTAGTAAACACTATCAAACTGCATTTACGTGTAACACTCGCTTTAAAGAATTGAAAGATGATCTCTGCCGTCGGTTCATCTCATTATCTTTAAAGCACACCTTAATCCTGGGAATGGCGTTTAAAGATACCAAGGCTGGGAGCTAGAGAGACAAAGAGAGAATGGATTATCCTTGGAAAATATGGGGAAGGATGCCTTTTTAAGATTATAAAAGGTATGGACGAGGAGGAGACGAATCAAGAGCAGTAAAAAAAAAAAAAAAAAAAAAAAAAAAGTAAGTTGAACAGAAAGTTTATATTCAAAGGGTCCGAGAAGTAGAGATGCTATTTGGAAAGGCTGTCTGTGTAATTACACTGCAGGAATTGGATAGAGCAAAGAAAATAAAAAGATGAAGAAAAGGAGAAGAGCAAAAACAAAACAAATATTATGTATGCGCACCTGTTCCAGATCCACGAGAACCTGATGCCAGCCAGTGACAACACAGTGTAAAAGACCCATTGTAACTGACGCGATACAAAACGACGTGCTTAAAAAAAAAAAAAAAAAAAAAAAAAAAAAATACATATTTCTGTAAGTAACTGTTTATATGCGTAGGGATATTTAGAGCACCATGCGAATAAATGGCTGTGTCACCCAACACAGACAACAAAAAGAAAATGATATTTATTTTAGGTTTAATTGCATTCTGTGATGCATCGTGAACCTTGTGCCACGACAAAGTTGATAATGTTAGTATTTATTCAAGTATTCTCACTTCTCAAGACTGGTGCTTATTTACCGAAACTGTAATTACATCCAGTGTAAGAGTAAGAAATAAAACTCAAAACATATACAGTGTTTAGAATATTTAAGACACTATTTTAGATTCCATGAGGATGTTCCGTCTACATTCCATGGGGGGAGGGGGGCGGGGGGGAGGGGGCGGGGGGGGAGGGTTCTAGATGTATTGAAAGTGACAAGTCAGCTTAAGCCGTTGAGATTGTAATCAGGCGTATTTCCAGACTCAAAAAGCCTTTCAGGTAAAAAGCTCTTCCTTTTCCAGAATGAACGAGAGAGAGAGCGACTGAGAGAATCATTTTGGAAAAAGGGGCGAATCTCTTTGGTATGGTTTCGATGCGCAGACTGGCACGCTGGCGCTCTTTCTCCTTCGTTCTCTCTTTCCCTTCGTCTGGCTGTGTTTCCGTATTTCTCTCTGTTTCTCTTCTCTCTCTCTCTCTCTTCCTCCTTCGTTCTCTCCTTCCCTTCGTCTGGCTGTGTTTCCGTATTTCTCTCTGTTTCTCTTGTCTCTCTCTCTCTTCCTCCTTCGTTCTCTCCTTCCCTTCGTCTGGCTGTGTTTCCGTATTTCTCTCTGTTTCTCTTCTCTCTCTCTCTCTCCCTTCATCGTTCTCTCCTTCCCTTCGTCTGGCTGTGTTTCCGTATTTCTCTCTGTTTCTCTTCTCTCTCTCTCTCTCTCCCTCCTTTATTCTCTTCTTCCCTTCGTCTGGCTGTGTTTCCGTATTTCTCTCTGTTTCTCTTCCTTCTCTCTCTCTCTCCCTCCTTCGTTCTCTCCTTCCCTTCGTCTGGCTGTGTTTCCGTATTTCTCTCTGTTTCTCTTCTCTCTCTCTCTCTCTCCCTCCTTCGTTCTCTCCTTCCCTTCGTCTGGCTGTGTTTCCGTATTTCTCTCTGTTTCTCTTCTCTCTCTCTCTCTCTCCCTCCTTCGTTCTCTCCTTCCCTTCGTCTGGCTGTATTTCCGTATTTCTCTCTGTTTCTCTTCTCTCTCTCTCTCTCCCTCTTTCGTTCTCTCCTTCCCTTCGTCTGGCTGTGTTTCCGTATTTCTCTCTGTTTCTCTTCTCTCTCTCTCTCTTCCTCCTTCGTTCTCTCCCTCCCTTCGTCTGGCTGTGTTTCCGTATTTCTCTCTGTTTCTCTTATCTCTCTCTGTTTCTGTTTGTCTCTTCGTTTTTTGTCTGGTTCTGTCTATCCATCCCTCTGCTTCCCTATTCCCTTCTCACATTCTCTCTTTTTTTTTCCCCCATCCTCTGTCTCTCTCTTTATCCGGTCCTTCCCTCTATCTTATTCTCTCCTCTTCTCTCCCTCCTTTCCCCTCACACCCATCCTCGCTCTCCTCCCTCTCTCATTCCCACCTTCCTTCCCTCTCTTCTCCTCTCCCTCCTCGCTCCCTCTAGCTCTTTCAGACC
>NW_028234427.1:38872706-38877706 GCF_977035675.1 Penaeus japonicus | reverse complement strand
GCTTCGTTTTATTGGTACTGGGAGAATATCATTGCGAAAAGGCTTCGTTTTATTGGCACTGGGAGAATATCATTGTGAAAAGGCTTCGTTATATTGGCACTGTGAGAATATCATTGTGAAGAAGCTTCGTTTTATTGGCACTATGAGAATATCATTGTGAAAAAGCCTCGTTTTATTGGCACTGTGAGAATATCATTGCGAAAAGGCTTCGTTTTATTGGCACTGGGAGAATATCATTGTGAAAAGGCTTCGTTTTATTGGCACTGTGAGAATATCATTGTGAAAAGGCTTCGTTTTATTGGCACTGGGAGAATATCAATGTGAAGAAGCTTCGTTATATTGGCACTGGGAGAATATCATTGTGAAAAGGCTTCGTTTTATTGGCACTAGGAGAATATCAATGTGAAGAAGCTTCGTTATATTGGCACTGGGAGAATATCATTGTGAAAAGGCTTCGTTTTATTGGCACTGGGAGAATATCATTGTGAAGAAGCTTCGTTATATTGGCACTGGGAGAATATCATTGTGAAAAGGCTTCGTTTTATTGGCACTGGGAGAATATCATTGTGAAAGGGATTCATTTTATTGG
The DNA here is from genome assembly GCF_977035675.1 of Penaeus japonicus. NCBI lineage: Eukaryota > Metazoa > Arthropoda > Malacostraca > Decapoda > Penaeidae > Penaeus > Penaeus japonicus. Next base: position 38,877,117 of record NW_028234427.1, on the reverse strand, counting down.
CACTGTGAGAATATCATTGTGAAAAAAAGCTTCGTTTTATTGGCACTGGGAGAATATCATTGTGAAAAGGCTTCGTTTTATTGGCACTGTGAGAATATCATTGTGAAAAGGCTTCGTTTTATTGGCACTGTGAGAATATCATTGTGAAAAAAAGCTTCGTTTTATTGGCACTGTGAGAATATCATTGTGAAAAAAAGCTTCGTTTTATTGGCACTGGGAGAATGTAATTGTGAAAAAGCCTCGTTTTATTGGCACTGTGAGAATATCATTGTGAAAAGGCTTCGTTTTATTGGCACTGTGAGAATATCATTGTGAAAAAAGCCTCGTTTTATTGGCACTGTGAGAATATCATTGTGAAAAAAGCCTCGTTTTATTGGCACTGGGAGAATATCATTGTGAAAAAGCCTCGTTTTATTGGCACTTTGATAATATCATTGTGAAAAAAGCTTCATTTCATTGGCACTGGGAGAATATCACTTGAAAAAAGCTTTATTTTATCGTCAGTAGGATACTAATGCTTCATGTTACTTCTAACGAATCACTGTCTATATTGCCATACTTTTTTATTTATCTGATTATGTAATTGAATTCATGATTTCATTAACGCTCCGATGATTCGCTTGGCTGGACGTGACTATTAAGATGTAAGTGTATTCATCTGATTGAACGAGTTCTTGATATATAGCACGATCTTCTGATAGAGAGTTAAAAAGAGAGATGGTCAACAGATAGATATGCATTTGTGTGTGTGTGTTTATGTGTATATATGTATATATATATATATATATATATATATATATATATATATATATATATATATATATATATATATATATGTGTGTGTGTGTGTGTGTGTGTGTGTGTGTGTGTGTGTGTGTGTGTGTGTGTATATATATATATATATATATATAGATATATATATATATATTATATATATGTATTATGTATACTATATATACATATATATGTATATATGTATATACATATATACATATTTACATATATACATATATATAATATATATATACATACATATATAATATATATACACAATTATATATATTTGTAAATGTGTGCATATATATACATATATATATATATATATATATATATATATATATATATATATATATATATAAACACACACACAGACACACACACACACACAAACAGATATGTATATACAAAAAGCGCACACAGACCGTGGCGCCAGCGTTGGGCGGGTAAGTGGACGAAAGGAGGCAGTTGACGAACTCCATCTCGAGGTTGATGTCGTTGAAGTGGCTCTTGGCGCATGCGTGGATCATGTTGCCCTTGCACTCTCCGTCGCCGTGCTGGCACCGGAAGGACCAGCCCTCGCCGTCGGGTTGGTACTGGAAAGGAAAGGAGGGAACAGGAGGGGAGAGGGAGGAAAAGAAGGAGGAGAGGGGAGGAATGGGGCAGAAGGATATAGGGAGGTGGAGAGGGTGGGAAGAAAGGGAGAGGAAGGAATAGGGAGATGGATAGAGGGGAGAGAAGGAGGGGGGGGGTTAAGGGAGAGGAAGGAATAGGGAGAAGGATAGAGGGGGGAGAAGGAGGCGGGGGGAAGGGAGAGGAAGGAATAGGGAGAAGGATAGAAGGGGGAGAAGGAGGCGGGGGGAAGGGAGAGGAAGGAATAGGGAGAAGGATAGAGGGGGGAGAAGGATGAGGAAGGCAGGGGGAAGGGAGGGAGGGAGGGAAGGGGGAAGAGGTTAAGGTTAGTCTGAAATCTTTATATTCAGCCTTTCATCAACGGAACTCACAACACAACCACATCCACACTCATAATATTTGCAGAGTGACGTAAAAAGTAAAAAAAAAAAAAAAAAAAAAAAGAAAATAAAAAAAATAAAACATTTCCAACCACCGAAACATCACGTTGGCTGTACCAGAGAGAAATTTACATAGCATCTTAAAAGTGTTAAGAAATAATTATCTTTAAATCTATACTGAACAAAGTAATCACCATTAACAATGACAATAGTAATAGTATCAGTATCGCCATCCTCATCACTACCATCATCACCATTCATAACAACGGCATCAACTCACCGACGCATTACCGAAGGGGAACAGTTCAACCTCCATAATATCCTTAAGAAGCGTCCATGTTGGGTACAGCTGATTGATGACGAAATCGATGCTGTACGGACACAGGGTCTCGTAATACAGGTGGATCTTGACCGGCGGTGCGTCCTGGGCCAGTGTCTTGAAGGAGAGAGAGGGGGAAGGTGAGAGGGGGTGAGAAGGAGAGAGGAGGTGAGAAGGAGAGAGTGGGGAGTGTGAGAAGGAGAGAGGGTATGAGAAGGAGAGAGAGGGAGAAAGTGAGAGGGGGTGAGAAGGAGAGAGTGGGGAGTGTGAGAAGGGGAGAGGGTTAGAGAAGGAGAGAGAGGGAGAAGGTGAGAGTGGGTGAGAAGGAGAGAGTGAGGAGTGTAAGAAGGAGAGAAGAGGTGAGAAGGAGAGAGTGGGGAGTGTGAGAAGGAGTAGAGGAGGTGAGAAGGAGAGAGTGGGGAGTGTGAGAAGAAGAGAGGGTTAGAGAAGGAGAGAGAGGGAGAAGGTGAGAGGAGGTGAGAAGGAGAGAGAGGGAGAAGGTGAGAGGGGGTGAGAAGGAGAGAGTGGGGAGTGTCTTGAAGGAGAGAGAGGGAGAAGGTGAGAGGGAGTGAGAAGGAGAGAGTGGGGAGTGTGAGAAGGAGAGAGGGTTAGATGAGAGAGAGGGAGAAAGTGAGAGGGGGTGAGAAGGAGAGAGTGGGGAGTGTGAGAAGGAGAGAGGGTTAGATGAGAGAGAGGGAGAAAGTGAGAGGGGGTGAGAAGGAGAGAGTGGGGAGTGTGAGAAGGAGAGAGGAGGTGAGAAGGAGAGAGTGGGGAGTGTGAGAGCGAGGAGTGTGAGAAGGAGAGAGCAAGGAGTGTGAGAAGGAGAGAGAGGGAGAAGGTGAGAGTGGGTGAGAAGGAGAGAGTGAGGAGTGTAAGAAGGAGAGAAGAGGTGAGAAGGAGAGAGTGGGGAGTGTGAGAAGGAGTAGAGGAGGTGAGAAGGAGAGAGTGGGGAGTGTGAGAAGAAGAGAGGGTTAGAGAAGGAGAGAGAGGGAAAAGGTGAGAGGAGGTGAGAAGGAGAGGGGGTGAGAAGGAGAGAGTGGGGAGTGTCTTGAAGGAGAGAGAGGGAGAAGGTGAGAGGGAGTGAGAAGGAGAGAGTGGGGAGTGTGAGAAGGAGAGAGGGTTAGATGAGAGAGAGGGAGAAAGTGAGAGGAGGTGAGAAGGAGAGAGTGGGGAGTGTGAGAAGGAGAGAGGGTTAGATGAGAGAGAGGGAGAAAGTGAGAGGGGGTGAGAAGGAGAGAGTGGGGAGTGTGAGAAGGAGAGAGGGTTAGATGAGAGAGAGGGAGAAAGTGAGAGGGGGTGAGAAGGAGAGAGTGGGGAGTGTGAGAAGGAGAGAGGAGGTGAGAAGGAGAGAGCGAGGAATGTGAGAAGGAATAGAGGAGGTGAGAAGGAGAGAGTGAGGAGTGTAAGAAGGAGTAGAGGATGTGAGAAGGAGAGAGTGAGGAGTGTGAGAAGGAGAGAGGAGGTGAGAAGGAGAGAGCAAGTAGTGTGAGAAGGAGAGAGTGAGGAGTGTAAGAAGGAGTAGAGGAGGTGAGAAGGAGAGAGTGAGGAGTGTGAGAAGGAGAGAGGAGGTGAGAAGGAGAGAGCAAGTAGTGTGAGAAGGAGAGAGTGAGGAGTGTAAGAAGGAGTAGAGGAGGTGAGAAGGAGAGAGTGAGGAGTGTGAGAAGGAGAGAGGGGGGAGTGAGTAGGAGAGAGGGTGTGAGAAGGAGAGAGAAGGAAAGAGGGTGAGAGAAAGGGAAAGGTTGAGATGTGAGAGGGAAGAATGAGAGTGAGAAGGTGAGAGAAGGAGAGAAAAAGAGACGAGGAGAGAAGGTGAAAGAAGGAATGAGAGTGAGTAGGTGAAATAAGGAGAGAGGAGGAGAGAATGAAAGAAGGAGGAATGAGAGGGTGAAAGAAGAAGAGAGTGTAAGAGAAAGATTAAGGAAAGTGTGTAAGATTTTTAAGATTTTGTAATGAATGAGAGAAAGAGAAGAGGAGGGGAGGGGATTGTATGGGCAAGAGATGGAGGTGTAAAAGCGTAGAGAGGAGGAGAAGAGGAGTGAGAAAGAGAGAGTCAGATTTTTTTTCCATAATAGGAGATGGAAAGGAAGTGAGAAAGTAACGAAACTAAGAGGGTAAGAACATGAAAGAAAAATGTGTGAGGGGAGGGGGGATTTTGTAAAGATGAGAGGTGGAGCGATTGAGAGAGTGTGGGTGGAAAATTTCTTTCTTTCTCTCTTTCTTTTCTTAATGAGGAGCAATAGAAAAATGAGGAAGATGGCGAAAATGAAGGAGGGGATGTAATTTTTTGCAGTGAGAGATGTGC
>NW_028234427.1:38828081-38835581 GCF_977035675.1 Penaeus japonicus | reverse complement strand
ACGTAATACTTTTAAATGAAATTTGGGTAATAAAATTTTACAAAAGACTTTCATTTTCATTAAAATCTTGGTTTCCTTCTATACGTCCTATCCCATCTTTCCTAGAAACACATCTGCAGTTAGTTATAGACTGTTTTCTCTCATTACCATATCAAAGTATTACCAAGTATTGCAATTTTAGGCCTTTTAATGTGATTTTGACGTATCTATCATATTGGGTAATGAACCGGAATGCAGGAAACCCATGTTTTGAAAGTCAGTGTCTGATATACAAATGCAAAGATTTCTTCGGTTCTTCGAGGATTTATCCCTGAAAATGGGAAAGGCGCTATGGACAGTCATCGGAGTGTGCCCAAAGTCATGCTACGGTGGCCATGCAACACCTTTGAACACGGCACTCACCCCGATTGGTAGTGGGGACAGAAGGTTCATCGGAAACCAGAAAATGTACTGTCGCGGTGTGGGAAAATGTTCATAAGGTCACATCCCCGACCCCCGTGACGCCACTCACCCAGCATTAGCGTCAAACTGAGTGCCAAATATTTCTGCCACTTCCCATGGGTCCGGTAAGCCTTTGGGGCGTAAGGACTCCTCACCCAAATGTTCGCGGGGTCCTTGGCGTCCGCGAGGAAGGAAAGCCCCCAAAGGGGTTGTCATTAGCGTGCCGATGAGGGTGAAGGGCGGGGTCTCCTTTTCCGCGGCCCTTGAGCGTTTGGCACCTTGGAGAGGGGAAAGGGAGGTTAGATCCAGGAGGTCACGACGTTGGGACGGCAGTCGATGTCGCCCTGCGCATTTCCCTGGGTATCGGCGAGTCCAAGTTGCAGAGTGTACTACGGATGTATCTTTACTGCTTTAAAACTGATGAGTTTTTGAGGAGTTTGCTAGTGAGATTGATAGTGTTGTGTGTTTGAGGTGTGATTGTGTGGTCAGTTGTGTTTGTGAGTGGGTTTAGTGTGATGTGAGATGGGTTTTGGTACTTTATGTGTGACGGTTTATGTATGAGTTATTGATTTAGATGATTGAGAGTTGTCGTGTGTGTGGTGGGGTTGGGTGGGGGGTGGGGGGGGGGGTGGGGGGGTGGGGGGGTGGGTGGGTGGGGGAGTGTGTGTGTGTGATGAGGAGTGTGTGTGTTAGTGATAGTGAGGTTAGTGGGAGAGGTGTGTTTGTGTATGCGGTTGGTATCAAAAAACATCTATATATCTATACAATCTCTCCTACTCTACATATATCTACTAATGTATCATAACTCACTAATAACTACTCGGATGGATGTGGTCTGGTGTTTGTTGGTGTGTATGTCTGTAAGAGTTTCGAGAGAGTGTGTGTGTTAGATGTTGTGAGTGTGTGTTGAGATGAGATGAGTGGTGTGGGGGTGTGTGAGAGTTTAGTGTGTGTGTGAGTTTGTCGTTTTGCAGTGTGGTTCGGGTGTTTAGTGTGTAGATTATGGTCACATCTCCTGTGTATATCAATGATCTGACTCTCTATATCTCACTAATTGAGTATGAGGGAGTTGTTGAGATGAGTGAGTGTGCTGTGTGTTTGTGTTATTGAGTGTTTAGTGTGTGTTAGTGTGTGTTGAGTTTATGTTGTTATTTTTTGAGTTATAGAGTGATTGTTTGTATACATAGTTTGTATGATAGATAGATTTGACGTGGGGGTGCGTTCGGGTGGAGTGTTGGGGGGGGTGGGGGGGGTTGCGCTGATAGGTAGGATGGGTGTGCTTAGTGTGTGATTGAGAGTGTTGAGTGTCGTGTGTCGTTGAGTTAGAGATTTTGTATTTTACTGGGTGTTATTTTAAGAGATGTTGGGTGGAGGTCTATAAGAATTGATGTGGTGATGTGATGGTTCTGGTGGTTGACGTGAGATTGTGTGTGTTGTGATTAGTGCGGTGGTAGAGAGGGTGGTGCTGTGATAGTGAGATAGTAGAGAGATGTGGTTTTGATAGTGCTGCATAGTTTTAGATTTGTGAAACAGGCAGTTTGTGTGTGAGTGGGTGTATATTTGAATTGATAGGCTAGTATTTTTGTTGAGTATATTTTTATTTAGAGTCTTATTGTCTAGATGGTATCCAGTCTTGTATTGGCGGATTTTGAGAGATTATTTATGGGTTATTTAATGATTAGAAGTTTGTTGTGCTGTTGAGTGCTTTATCGTGTTGATGATAGAGTACTAAGACTAGCACACTCTCACAAAGTACTCACACACTTCTCACTATCACATCACACAATCAGATCTTTAGAGAATCATATTTGAGTGTATAGAGTAGAATAGGATTGAGTTTATAGACTCAGAGTGAGTAGTTTAGTGTATTCGATGACTGTTTATTTTGATGTTTTATTGACTCATTAGGGAGAGCTATGTGACACATATTTAGTAAATTATATAGTATTTCCTTTTGTCAGACCCGCCTCTGATATGGGTATTTTTAGGATATAATAGGTGGCGTGTGGGTGGGTGTAGGTGTGTGTGGGTGTTGGGTGTATGTGTGGGATGTGTGTGTGTGTGATATTATACACTGTGAAACCCATCTAAAAGATAGATCTGCGCTTTACACAGAGACTTAAATACTCAATCAGGCAACACGGCCAACTACGGAGTTAACGCTTATGGTGGGAGACATAGAGGATGGCAACGTGAACTATGTCAGCTCATGTGGGTGTGTGGAGAACAAGGAGCCGTACATTCTGTCAATACAATGTTAGCTTAAGAAGGAAAGCACGATATCGCCGTGAAGGGGGCGGGGCAGTCCGGGGAGGTGGGGGGGGTGGGACCAGAGTTCGCGGTAGTGTTTATGTGAGGGGGATCTAGCTGAGAGAGTGATTTGTGTGTCGAGTGTCAGATTTGAGTTGATTTATGTGTGAGGGTTTATATTGTGATTGATGGTGTGTAGATTGGTTTCGAGTGTGTAGTGAGTGTATGTGAGTGACTAGTGAAGTCCTTTTGAGTGTGTGGTTGTGTGTTGTTGTCGTGAGAGTGATGAGAGTTAGGGAGAGACTGTCGTGAGAATTGTCAAGATGAGTTAGTTTAGTTGAGTGGTATAGAGGTGAGAGAAAGTAGACCGTAGGTTTCAAGGTCAAGGCTTGGTTAGATTTTGTTGGGGTATGGATAGTGTGTTATTGGTGTGAGCGTGGATATACGTGAGCGGCTTGTTGTGTAGGAGTGTGTGGGTGTTGGGAGAGTGAGTGTGTACGTCGTTGTGTGACGTGGAGTGTAGAGTGCAGTCGAGTTTTTGATGAAGGGTAGGTTGGAGCGCATGCGACATTGATTGAGTGTGTAGTGTTTGTGAGTGTATGTTACGTTAGTGATATTGATAGTGATTGATAGTACAGTGTCGGTTGCAGGGTGTGATTGTGTGTGTGTTTTCAGATAGTAATACGATTGATAGATGCATGGTGAGTTGAATTTGTGGAGGGTTATACTATATATTTTTGATTTAGTTTTGATATATATATTTATTACTTTCGATGTGATTTATTGAGATATGTTGTGATGTTTTTTTTATATATATATACGTTATATATATATAGTATCGATGGATATAGATTTGACTATTATATCGTTATCTAATCGCGTTCTATGTAGCTTTCTATCTATCTATTTAGTCTATCTATTTATAGATATATATGTCTATATATATATTTATTATAGCTATATTGATAATAGTATTATATATATATTTTTTATTATACACACCACACAGACACCACACATACTCCACACATACACACACACTCACACACACACATCACACCCACTACACAAGTGATTTTAATTGTTATCGTCATTTGTCTATACTGTATAACATGTATAGTACTATATATTTTATATATTAGGAATTCTAATAGCTATTATAGTATTTATTTATAGGGTGGTTTATAATATATTGGTATTATAAGGGATACTCATATATCTGATAGAGTTATAGTTTATAGATTATATGTGTAGCCGGAGTGTTACTATATATTTAAGATGTGTATACATGTTCATAGATATAGTATTATATATATTATATATATTTATATATATTTAATATATATACATACATAATTTATATATATTTAGATTATATATATATTTATATATATATACATATTTAATATATATCATATTTTATTTATATATTATCTATATATATATATACATATCTATATATATTTATCATATATATAATATATATATATGTATTTAAATATATATATTATGTATATACATATATACATATATTATATATTACTATTTATATATACATAAATTATGCTTTATTTATGTATTATGTATGAAATATATATTATGTATATATATATATATATTATCTATATATATATATATATATATATATATATATATATTTATAAAAATGTTAAAAAAAAAAAAAAAAATATATATAATATATATATTATATTATATAGATAAGATATATTTAGATATATAGATATTATATTTATATGTTATGTATAATATTGAATAGTAATATATAGATATCTTATATATTGTATAGATAATTTGGAATATATCGATATCGATCTTTCTATTTATGTTCATCTACGAAGGAGTAGCGTGCTTGTTTTATAGATATTTGGAGTGAGCGTGATAGAGTTAGATAAATGATTGTGAGTTAGTTTGTGTTATAGTTTTGTATACACACAACACTGACATCACAGACTCACAACTGACACACCAACCACCACACGCACACCAAATCACACACAAATTTTATATATTTATATATATATTATATATATCTATTATATATATTTATATATATATATATATATATTTTATATATATGCGTGTTTATATAAGTATATGTATATTTTATACTATCAAATAATAGTATTTATATATATATATATATATATATATATATTTTATATATATATATATACATGAATATATATATATATATAGATATATATATATATATATATATATATATATTATTATATATGTATATTGTATATATATTTGTGTTTATATTTATATATATATATATAGATTTATTATATATATATATATATATATATACACACACAGACACACACATACTCACACAATACACACACACACACCCACATACACACACACCCACACACACAGATATATTATATCTTTATATATATATATATATTATATTTATATATATATATATCTATATATATATATATATATAATGTATATATATATATATATATATATTTTTTTTTTTTTTTTTTTTTTTTTTTTTTTTTTTTTTCCAATAACCAAAGTAGATTTGGTTGTGTTGGTCCGTGGCAGTAAGCGTTCTTTTCTCTGCCTCATAACTTTGATATGAAAAGAACGCGGCGCTACAATACTGCCGCCAACCCACTTTGGGTACCATTGAAACTGAAAGTCAATCAAAACATCGAGATTCAAGCAGAAAGGCAATATCAAACAGCAGGACAATTCCTTCAGTATTCCAATTAAAGTTGATCGAAACATAATTATTTATATTTGTGGCCAAAAACAAATTTGTGGGATGTATGAATTCCGACATCTATATTCCATATCCATAGTGGGTGGAGCAGTTTGCAGACTGCGCGTTCTTTTCATATCATAGGATTTTGAGGCAGCGAAATGAACGCTAGGGAAGTTGGGTAAATTTTTACTCTGAAATTCGGCGAATCCACAGACACATACAGTAGGGGGCTGGCAGCGGGTTACCGGAACTTGTCTTCGACTCTCGGACTGTACCAAACTCACCTCGTCTACGAGCTCACCCTCGGGACCTTCGGGTTCTCGGGCTTAGCATACTACCAGGGGGGGCTTGCCAGCCCCCTGATATATTATTATTTTTTATATACATTATTATATATATATATATAGATATATATATATATATATATATTTAATATGGTATATATATATTCAATATTTCTATATATATATATTCTTTATATATATATAGATATATATGTATGTATGTATTCATTATGTCGTGTGTATATAATTTTAATTATATATAATATTATATATATATATATATATAATATATATTTATGATATATATATATATATATATTTATATATTTATATATCTAGATACTATATATTTATATGATATATATATATTTATTTTTTATTCTATATATATATTATATATATATATATATATTATATATATATATATATTTACACACACTCACACACACACTATATATACATATTATATATATAGATATTTATATTATATATATATATATATATATTTATATATATACATATATTTACATATGTATAATATACATATAATTATATATATATATATATATATATATAATTTATATGTTGTATGTATGTATGTATGCATGTATGTATGTATTATATGAATATTATGCATACATAGATACGAAATACCAATATATGAATATAGATAATTTATATATATATTTATTTATATTTATTAGAATATTATTTATATTATATATATAGATATGTATATTATATTATATATATATGTAGTATATATTTATATATAGATATATATTATATTATATATATATTTATATATCTGGTATGTGTGTGTGTGTGTGTGTGTGTGATGTGTGTGTGTGTGTGTGTGTTGTATGTGTGTGTGTGTATATATTATATATATATATTTATATATATATATATATATATATATTGATTTATATCTATATATATATATATGCGTGTGTGTGTGTGTGTGTGTGTGTGTGTGTCTATATATTATATATATGTATATATATATATTATATTATAATATATATTAGATCTATATATATATTATATATATATATAATATGGGTGTTGTGTTGTGTGTGTGTGTGTGTGTGTGTGTGTGTGTCTTATATATATATTTTATATATATATATATAGATATATTATATATAGATATATTTTATATATATATATTATATATATAATTATATGCGTGTGTGGGTGTGTGTGTGTGCATATACTTATATATATATATATATATATTATTATAAATATTATAAATATATATATAGGCGATATATATCTATATTTATATAATACATATTTATATCTTATATATATTAATTATATAATTTATATATATTATATATTTATTTAAAATATACATATGATATATACATATCTACATATCCCGAAGTTGCACCACTTACCTTTCAGTTGCAAGCACGTCCTCGTCTCTGCTGCCTTCACTGACAGTCTCGAGGCTCTTCCTCTTGAGGGGAAATAAGAGGGGGGGGGGGGGGGAGGGACGGAGGGAGGGGCGGGGGGGGGGAGTAGGGGGAGCCGATCTCCACATCATCCTCTACCAACTACTTATGGTATTAATAAACCCTCGTTTCTACCCCCCCCCCCCCCTGCACCTCCCATAGACTCTACATCTTTCACTTAACTACATTTAAGGAGAGAGTGAGAGAGCCAGATCGTGGGGGAAAAAGTAGGGGAGAGGGAAATCGAAAACGGAAAGGAGGGAGAGACAGAGAGAAAGAGAGGAAAGCGGGGACGAGATAGAACGCAGAGGAA
>NW_028234427.1:38821450-38823950 GCF_977035675.1 Penaeus japonicus | reverse complement strand
GAAGGAGAGGGAAGGAGGGAGGGAGAGGGAGAGGAAAAGGGAGGAGGATGGAGGGAGTGAGAGAGAAGGAGAGGGGAGGAAGGAGGGAGAGGGACAGCGAAAAGGGAGGAGATGAGAGATGAGCAGAGAGAGTAGAGGACTAACGGGAGGAGGATGGAGGGAGGGAGAGTCGTCAGGAGAGGGGAAGAGGAGGGAGAGGAGAGGAAAAGGGAGGAGGATGGTGTGTGAGCAGAGGAGCAGGATAAGGGAGGAGGCTATGAGGGAGGTAAGCAGAAGGAGAGGAGGAGAGAGGAGAGAAATAGGGAGGAAGATGAGGAGGAGTGCGAGAGAAGGAGAGGGTAGGAAGGCAGGGAGAGGGAGATAGAACAAGAGGGAGGCAGCATGGGCACGGGAGTTCGAGAAGAGAAGGAGGGGAGGGATCAGGAGGGAGGAGGGTAGGGAGAGGAAAAGGAACGGATGAGAGCGCGAGTGAGAGAGAAGATAAGGGAGGAGGGGTGATGGAGAGCGTAGGGAGAGGGAGAAGAGAAGACAGGGATAAAAGGAAAATAAAAAACAGGAGGGAGCTGAGAAGAAGGAGCGGTAGAGACGAATAATGGAGAGGAATGGAGGGAGTCTGAGAGAGAACGATGAGAGAGGGAGGGAGAGGGAAGGGTAGGGAAAAGGGAGCGAAGCATGGAGGGCGTGAGAGAGCAACCTGAAGGGAAGGGAGGGGAGAGGGAGAGTAAGAAGGAGAGGATGGAGGAGAGTGAGAGAGAAATGGAGAGGGGAGGGAGGGAGAGACAGAAGGAAGGCGGGTGATAAGGAAGGAATTGAAGGGAGATGGAAAAGAAGAGACACGGAGAGTGAGGGAAGTAACTGGTGGTCGGAAGCGATGGGTCTAGAGAGAATGAATAGGGAAGGGAAAAGAGAGGGAGAGGGAGAGGGAAAGTGAGTGAGGGATGAAGAGAGGGAGAGGATGGGAGGGTGGGAGAGGGAGAGAGAGGAGGACATTGATAGGGGGGGGACGGAAAGGAAAGCTGTACGGAGTGACCAGATATAGACAAAGCGAGGGGGAGGGATGGGACAGAGACAGGAAACAGGGGAGGAGGTAAAGTACAAAGAGGACATTGTGGGACGGATCGGAAAGACGAGAGAGAGAGAGAGAGAGAGAGATAGCAGACGAGAGAACAGAGACAGTCAGAGAGAGAGAGAGATAGAGAGCAGTCAAGAGAAGAGATGAGATCAGATCAGAGAAATTCATACTCAATGTTTAGCAGGTCCCAAACCCAGGCAAACTCGTATGTGGTGCCAGAGAGCTTCCGGTCTCTCTCAACTTCCCCAGCAATAGTCTGCCAGCAAGGCTCTAACTACAACTTACTTAGTTGCGGTAATATAGACCCTTGCGGAACAATCACAATTTCTGATGGTCGTTACTTAGGTTGTTTGGCATTCGAGAAAGACTAACAGAGTTCTGAATAAAGTGCCTTACCGGAATGTTATTCCAACGGAGGGTATAAAAGCCCAATGGGCATTTGTAGTCTTCCCTGGTGGTACTGCGTAGTCTTTGAAACTGCCTCGTATGTAATACACTTCAAGATTCGCGTCGTACCTACTCCCCCCGGTACTACTAAGACGTCTTCGGTATTTTATGATTCCACGTAAATGGGAGGTATAACGAGCGTCTTCGGTATTTTGCACGTAAATAGGACATAAACCGTACTAACTCGACATTCCTCGTTGGACCAGTGTCCTCGGGATTCGCCATTCTTTTTCTACAGAGGGGAGCGGGACTATGAGGTAATCTATCCGCGTCCTAAAGGACTCCGGAACTAAAAGCTCACAGTTTGGATCGAAATGGCTGCCGGAGGGAGAATGACGTTTTATGTTCTCTGGATATTCCTAAAGATCGGAGTGCGGACGAGTGATAGTAACGTAAGCGAAGTCAATAGGGCTTTTCTCTTTCCTTGTAATATGTTCAAATCGCAACGAAAGGAATCTTGATATAATGACCTTGAAAACGCCGAGCTGAAGACTATATAGAGTAGTGCAAATATGTCACTAGTTATCAATACTTCAACTCAATTTCACGAACGTGATAAGCTTAAAGGTCGGTTAAACCCACCCCTTCTCTCCCACCCCACCCCCCCACTTCCCCTTCGAAATGTACCGGGGGAAGAATCAATATGCCATCCATACGGATCATCTGTTCTGTATTCTCTTGAGATGACTTAATCCCAACTGTAGGATACAGTAACACCCAACGACGATTTTTTTTTTTTTTTCACTTAAATCGCCTAATCACCTTGAGATCGTGGTCTTATAATACCCCCTTGTCTGCATCCTTCGAGGATTAGACCTTTACGATAATTCTTTCAATAGATACTTGTCTTCTGAATCAGAATAAAAGAGGAGGGAACGAGATGTTAATGCTTGAGAGTGCAAGCAGACTCATCCTTAGGCTTGTCCCTAGCACAAACAGGACAACCGTTAAACGGAAAGGGAAATAAAACACGTCTCAACG
>NW_028234427.1:38808950-38811450 GCF_977035675.1 Penaeus japonicus | reverse complement strand
CAAGGTGAGACTCAGGTGTTGGCCGCAAAGAGGCAAAGAACCCTTCAACCCTGGCTACACTTCTCTTGTTCTTTATTTCATTTAATCTCTATTCCTTGTTCGTTTGTTTTGTTTTTTACCTTTTGGGAGTTCGGTTCTTAGTCTTCTTCTTCTTCTTCTTTTCTCGTTCTCTAGCTTGCTTTTTTTTTCTCGCGCGCTCGTTCTCGCTTTTTTATATTCTTTCTCTCTCTTTCTCTCTTCCTCTCTCTTTTCTTCTTTTTTTCTTTCTTTCTCTCTTTCTCTATCTCTCTCTCTCTCTCTCTCTCTCTCTCTCTCTCTCTCTCTCTCTCTCTCTCTCTCTCTCTCTCTCTCTCTCGCTCTCTCTCTCTCTCCTCTCTCTCTCGTCTCTCTCTCCCTCTCATCTCTACCGCTCTCTCACCTCTCCTCTCTCTCTCACCTCTCTCTCTCTCTCTCTCTCTCTACTCTCCATCCTCTCCCCCTCCTCCCTCTCTCTCTCTCTGCCGTCTTTTTCTCCCTTTGTCTCTCCCTCTCATCTCTCTTTCCCTACTCTCCCTTCTTCTCTCTCTCTCTCTCTCTCTCTCTCTCTCAATCTTCTCTCTCTCACTCTCTCGCGTCTCTCTCTCTCTCATCTCTCTCTCTCTTCTCACTCTCTCACCACCTCACACTACACACTTCACACACTCACACTCCTCTCTCTCCTCTCTCTCTCTCATCTCCTTCTCTCCTCATCATCCCTCACCAACTCACCCTCTCCAACCTCACTCTCTTCACTCCTATCCTCTTTACTTTCTCCACACATTTACTTATCTGTCTGTCCTGTCACTCTGGCCTCTCTTCCTATCAGTCTCACTCTCTCAGTCGGGTTTTATTTCCTCTGTCTTTGCCTCTCTCTCTTCTCTATCGCTCTTTCCTATCTCTCTCTCTGTCTCAGATCTCTCGGTCTCTTCATCTACCTTGTCTGTCGTCTGTCTCCTCCTTCCCCCCCTCCCCCCCACCCCCTCCCGCCCTCTCTCTCAAATATCACTTCCCACGTTGTTATTTTTTCTCTCCACTCCTCTTTCTCACTTCTCTTCACTACTACTTCTCCATCATTTATTTAACACTCAAATTCTATTCATTTCCGGTTATTTTGCTTTTTTTTTTTTTTATATACCTTTTTTTTTTTTTTTATATTTTTTTTTTTATTATTATTTATTTTTTTTTTTTCCTCCACTTCTCTTTTCTCTACTTTCATTTACCTTTTATTCCTTCAATTCATGTACTTAAATCTTTATTCTCGATGATAATTTTTTTTTTCTCTTTCTTCTTTCTTTCTTTTTTTTTTTTTTTTTTCTTCTTTCTTTCTTTTTCTTTCCTCACTTTTCATTTGATTCCTCTTTTTTTTTTTTTTTTTTTTTTTTTTTTAATTCCTCTCTTATCTTATTTCTTCTTTTTATGTTTCGTTCATTTCATTAAATTTCTATCTCCCTTTCCTTTCGAATCTTCCTTTTCAATTTGTGTTTTATTTGTTTATTTGTTTATTCCAATATCTGTTCCTTGGTGGTGGTGTTGTTTTCTGAACCTTTCCATTTACGAATTACTATATGTAATTTATCCTATTCCTGATAGCCTTTTTCGTTGCATATATATATATATATTATTTATATATATATATATACTCTAATATATATATATATATATATATATATATATATGTTTATATATATTATATATATATATATACATTAATATATCTATATATTATATATATATATATATATATATATATATATATATATTTATTTATAAATCCATGTATATGTTTAAATATACACACACAACACACACACACAGCACAGACAGATATATAAATATAATATATATATATATATAATATATATATATAATATATATAAATATATATATATATACATATATAATATATATATATATATATAAATATATATATAATATATATATAAATATTGTTCTTTTAATTTTGCTTTTTGTTTTTTTAGCTCTGATTATTCGGTGAATTAACCAGTTTTTCTTCTCCTTCTTCTCTCACCCTCACTCCATCTTTCCATCTTCCTTCTCTTCACTCCCCCCCTTTTTCCGCCTTTCCTCCTCTCCACTCTCTCTCTCCTATTCTCATTTATCAGTTTTCTCCTTCTCACTCCTCTCTCACTCTCTCTCTTTTCCCCCTTTCCTCTCTCTCCCCTCCGGCTTTCCCCCTGTCCCTTCCCTCTCGGTTCTATCTTTTCTTCTCTTATTCTTCTACTCCTCTTAGCTTCCTTCTTTTGTTCTCTTTTTTTTCCTTCTCCTCCTCCATGTTCACTCGTCTCTCCATCTCCTCTCTCTCACTCCCTACTTTACACCTCACTCTCTCCACATCTCTCCTCCCTCTCACCCCGCCTTCTCTTTCGATGTATTAGGAGTCAACCCTTTCTCTCTTTCTTCTCTTCTCTCTTTCCTCCCCTCCCTCTCTCTTCTCTCCTCTTCCTTCCTCTCCCTTCCCTCT
>NW_028234427.1:38786450-38788950 GCF_977035675.1 Penaeus japonicus | reverse complement strand
GAGGAAGGCGGCTGTACCAAGTACATTCAAGAAGTTGGAGACGCTTTTCTGAGACGCCAGACGAGAATTGATCACCCGCCAATCGATTGGGCCAGCGCACGGTGGGTTAGGCCTTATACTTCTCACATGAATTTAAACCATCAAAGATTTATTGAGTCAGCGGATATCAAGGCTAAACAGCATCACATACAGAAGAAGGTGTGATGTGCTGCACGAAAAAGACACACTCCAAAGCAATAGAAGAACTGGCACAGAAATAGCGCTGGGATCAGGTAAAATGGAAAAAAAATGGGGAAGGCTTTGTCAACTATGGACCCTTACAAGTAGTAGTATATGTATGTTATCTTGAATTCATAATGATTTACTTGTTTATCTGTATCTCTTTCTCTCTCTTCTTCTCTCTTCTCTCTATTATATATTATATATATATAAATATATATATATATATATATATCACTCTCTTCTCTCCCGCTCTCTCTCTCTCTTCTCTCTTCTCTCTCTCTCTCTCTCTCTCTTTCTCTCCCTCTCTCTCATTCTTCTCTTCTCTTATCTTTATCTCCTCTCTTCGAACCAATCAGTGCCCGTCTTTTGTCACTCGGTAAAGCATCAGTCTTATCTGTGGTCTTCATATCTATAAATCTTTGAGGATCTATTTTTACCCCACCCGCCATCTCTCTCTCTTCTCTTTCTCTTTATCTCTCTCTTTCTCTCGCTCTCTCCCTCTCTCTCTTATATATATATATCTCTATACATATGTTATATGTATATATATAATATATTTATATTATATATATTACATGAATATATATTATATATATATATATTATAAATATATATAATAATATATATGCTTATATAGATATATACGTTATAACATATATATGTATTATGTATATAAATCCTGTATATATGTATATTATATATATATATATATATATATATATATATATATATATAAGATATATATATTATATATGTATCTATATATACTTATATACATATGTTAATATCTATATCTATATAAATATATATATATATATATATATATATATATATATATGTATGGTTATTCTATATAGATATATATCTTTATATATAATATATATATCTTATATATATATTATATATATATACAATAAATATGTCTACATATAAGTGTATAGATCTTTATATAAATATATAAGGTATATATAATATAAATATATATATATATATATATTTTATATATGTATATGTGTTTGTGTGTGGGTGAGTGTGTGTGTGGTGTGTGTGTGTATCTCTATATCTATATTATATCTCTATTATATTTATATATGCCTATTATATATATATATATATATATTATAATATATAAATATTATATATAATATATATACACATATATATGAATATATACATATATATATATATATACATATATATATTATATATATTATATATATATATCTAATATATATATATAAAGAGGTAGAGAGAGGAGAGAGAGAGAGAGTGAGAAAGAGAGAGAGAGAGAGAGAAAGAGAGCGTGAGAGAGAGAGAGAGAGAGAGAGAGAGAGAGATCCACAACAGACAACCACACAAGATATATATTATAAATTATCTATAATATATATATATATTATATATTTATTATATATATATATATGTACATTTATATTTTATAAATATATTATAAATTATATATATATATATATATTTTATATATATATATTATGTAATATTATCGCTCGATTCTCTCTCTTCCGCCTCTCCTGTCTCTCTTCCTCTCTCTGTCTCTCTCTCTCTCTCTCTCTCTTCTCTCTCTCACTCTCTCTCTCGTCTTCTCTCTCTCTCTCTCTCTCTCTCTCTCTCTCTCCTCTCTACTATCTCACTCGCTCGGTCTCTCTTCTACGCTCTCCGTCTCACTCTCTCACTCTACTTTTCTCCCTCTCCTTTTTCTCCCTCTCTCTATTTTCTCTCTCTCTCTCTCTTCTTCTCTCTTTTCTCTCTCTCTCTTCTCTCTCCTCGATTCTTCTTCTCTCTCTCTCTCTCTCTATCTCTCTCTTTCTCTCTCTCTCTCTCTCTCTTCTCCCTCTCTCACACTCCTCGCTCTTTTCTCAGCCACACACACACATGCCTTATCCTCTGAGTGTATGCCAACAGCTTAGCGTCGACTACAGTCGGCATATCATTCTGCGATGGAGAAACACCTGTACTCTAGGAAAACTTTTTGTCATAGTAGATAAACATTCTTGATTTAATGATTTGTCTGTTATTCTCTTACCTTAACACATATGCATTATAACATATGTATGAATTAAACGATATTCACTTTAAGTCTCTTTGTTATATCTATTTATGTGTTTATATTCTGGGTAATTTTCGATTTTCATACTATTTAACGAAATACAGCAAAGCTTTTCATTGTAAGATTTATGCAGGAATATAGAAGATTACACTTTAGAAATTCGCCATGTTCAATAGCTGGGGGAAAAAAAAAATCAAAATATCATGTTATCGG
>NW_028234427.1:38777669-38786350 GCF_977035675.1 Penaeus japonicus | reverse complement strand
TTTATCTTTATTCATCTCTACCTTGCTACTCTCGGGATAAAAAATCAAATTATCAACCTTCTCCATTTCCAAAGAAAATATGACAATAAAAAAAAAAAGACAAAGAAAAAAATAATGAACCAGGCATCCCTTTTCAAAATAAAAAAAAAAAAAAAAAAAAAAAAAAAAAAAAAAAAAAAAAAAAAAAAAAAAAAAAAAAAAACATAAAAAAAAAAAAAAAAAAAAAAAAAAAAAAAAAAAAAAAAAAAAAAAAAAAAAAAAAAAATCCCCACCCCCCCTCCCCCCACAGAAAAAAAAAGGTCAAAGCATTCACTTGATTAGCACACCAAGTCTCATTTATATCCCTTCCTCATTCCGCCCTGGAGTCCGGTCACGGGACACTTATTCAGAGACTATCACACCAACGAGGAATTTTGAGGTAAATAATAAGATCGAACTGTACATGTCTTTCTATAGACAACCTCCCTCTATATACCCCGCTGTCATAGTAGTCCTTGAACAGACTCCCAGTACCACTAACGCGACGTCTTCTTAAAAGGTAAGCCTAAACGTGTATGAAAAATAGTAGGATCGAGAGAGGTTGACTTAATACGGTTAATAATAAGGCTGGATTTTTCTTTGCCGTATAGAATTCGTTTTATATCGGCTTGGTACCAATGACGATGGTAATAATTATGATGATGATGATGATTTTAGTAATGATAGCAATAATACCACTAATGAAAATGATAGCTATGACGATAAAGATGATGATAACAATAATAATGGTAATAATACTGATAATAATGATAATGATAATAATGATAATAACAATATTAAAAATTATTATAAACAAGATAATAATGATAATGCTAATAATGCTAATAACAATATTGAAAATGATTATAAACAGGATAATAACAATAATAATTATAATATTAATGAAAATAACTATTAACAATAATGAAATTGACAATAATGAAAGTGATAAGAATATCAGTTATAATGATGATAATAACGATGATAATAAGGATAAGAATAATGGTGCTGATAAAAATAATAATAATTATTATGAGAACAAAGATGATAATGAGAAATGATAATGATCATGATAACTAATGATAACGGTTACAATAGGATAATAATATATCGCAAATATGAAAATGTGATGAAAGGGAAATTGATATCAAAAGAAGCTCCAATTTCAAAAATAATCAATCATGTGAGAGGAATGGCAGAAAGAAAGAAAGTTCTATTCATTTCTGAGAACTTCCGCCACATTATATGATATATACATACATACATACATATATGTATACATATATATATACATACACACACACACACACACACACTCACACACACACACACACACACACACACACACACACACATATATATATATATATATATATATTTATATATATATATATATATATATCAACCAGAGATATCCTCTCAAATATATATATATATATTGTGTGTGTGTGTGTGTTTGTATATGTATATATATGTATGTATATATGTATATATATACACATATATGTGTATATATATATATATATATATATATATATATATATATATATATATAATTCGCTGAAGCTCGATCCCTTACAATTATGAATACATTCTTCGAAAAGAGACCCGGGAGGAAATGGACATGGAAAACACCATCCGATATTAAAAACGAAATTGACTTCATAATCACCAATAGGTGATAGTATTAACATCCGAAACAAATACTCAGCTCTCGAAGAAGATATTGACATAGACCAAATGAACGACCAATTCAGTGAGATATTAAAGGACGCTGCACTTGAAATAGGGGGTAAAGACGAAAAAGAAAAGTTCAGTAAGCTTTCGGTAGAGACAAAAGAGCTTATGAAACAGCGTAGGGACATGGAAATAGCATCAATCAGAGACAAGATAGAATCAGCAGAGCTGACTAAGACGATAAACAAGAAAAGAAAGAGGATGTACGCAAATTTAACATAAGAAAAATAAATGAAGCTCTGCTTGCCGGCACCAGCCTTAAGGCAACAAAGAGGAGGCTCGGAATAGGGAAAAAACAAATGTATGCAGTAAAGAAACCTAATGGAGAGGTGACATATAATAAAAATGAAATTATCAAAGTAATAGAAGACTTCTATCGCAACCTATACCACTCAAACGATCAACCACGTGCGGAGACAAACACAACCATTGGAGACGTTCCAAACATCACGGTAGAGGAAGTAAATAGAGCACTAAAAAGCATGAAAAGAGGAAAAACACCTGGAGAAGACGGCATTAGTGTAGATCTTATTCAATATGCAGAAGAGATTGCGGCAGTAAAACTGGCCAATCTTTTTAACAGATGTCTAAGCGTCGGTAAAACTCCGAAATCCTGGAAAAACGCAATAATTATTTTAATTCACAAAAAGAGGTACACAAAAGACTTAAAGAATTACCGACCTATAAACCTCCTTTCAGTAATCTATAAACTGTTCACAAAAATCATCACAGCCCGTATCACCAATACATTAGATTCAAAATAACCCAGGAAACAGGCAGGGTTCTGCAGCGGATTCTCAACTGCAGACCATATCCACACACTAGCTCAAATAAGGGAGAAAACAAACGAATATAGGAAGCCCCTGTGTATGGTATTCGTAGATTACGAAAAGGCATTCGACTCGACACAGATAGCTGCAGTACTGTATGCAATTCGTAAACAAGGAGTAGAGGAAATATATTGCAGATTATTAGAGGATATATATATAAAGATGGTACAGCGATCATCAAAATCCACGCAGAAACCAATAAAATACCAATAAAAAAGGGTGTTAGGCAGGGCGACACCATCTCACAGAAGCTGTTTACAGCTTGCTTGGAGGAAGTATTCAAGAAGTTAGATATGAAAAAGAAAGGGATTAAAATAGGGAATGAGCACTTAAGCAATTTAAGATTTGCAGATGACATTGTTCTTTTCGGCGAGTCAGCAGATGAACTACAACAATTACTAAGCGATTTAAATAAGGAAAGTCTAAAGATTGGCCTTAAAATGAACATGAAAAAGACTGAAGTCATGTTCAACAGTCGAACCCCAGTTAAGCAAATACAAATACAAATACAGGGCGAAGTACTAGAAGCAGTGAACGAGTATGTATACCTAGGGCAACTCATCAAGACGAGTACTTCCTGCGATGCCGAGATAAAACGACGAATCAGGCTAGGTTGGAGTGCCTTCGGTACACATAATAATATATTACGAAGTAGTCTGCCACTATGTCTAAAGAGAAAGATTTTTAACCATTGTGTCCTCCCCGTCATGGCATATGGGTCTAAAACATGGACTACAACCAAGGCACTCGAGAGGAAATTAGTAAGTGCTCAAAGAGGAATGGAAAGGCTTATGCTAGGAGTTAGCTTAAGAGACAAGAAAAGAGCCACATGGATCAGGAAACAAACAAAGGTAGAGGATATACTCAAGAGCATTAAGAAGGAAAAGTGGCAGTGGGCTGGACATATACATAGTAGACAGGACAACAGGTGGACAAAGAAAACAACAGAATGGGTAATACACGACACAAAGAGACCCAGGGCAAGACCAATGACGCGATGGCGGGATGAAAAAGCGAACTTCGCAGGAGTAAATTGGAATCAGAGGACACAAGACCGGAACGACTGGAAAAGATTGAGAGAGACCTACGTCCTGCAGTGGAATGATACAGGCTGACGATGATGATAATATATATATACGTATATATATATATATATTATATATATATATATATATATATATATATAAAATATATATATGTATATATATATATATATATATATATATATATATATATATATATATATATATACACACACACCATAAGGGTTTTATTATTTCGGCTATTGCCTTTGTCAACCCTCCCTCTGATTGAGGACATGGCATTCGTCCCAATAATATTTCGTAGAATACGACTCATGATGCGACAATGCAAAGAAGGCAGCGAAAAGAACTAGGAAAATCACATTATCTTCTCCGTTTCCTGTTTTTCGTGTACGCCACCAAGCTATATTGCACAAGATGTCTAACTTCCGTCTTGCAAAGTTTCTCTTCCATTCTTGCAGATGCCCTTTTTATCACAAGTCACTCCTGCCACTCTTCTCCGCCTACTCTAGCCAGCTTGTACTCTCTTCTTTATTTGCATTTTCATCTTTTATCACTTTCTATCCTTCTCTGTTCGGTCCCTTTCTTTGGCCAATCGATACACATCCTTTTTATTCGTTTACAACTGACTCCTACCTTCCTAGCTACCTTTCCCACCACTTCCACACACACACACATACACACACACACACACACTCACACATACACACACACACACACACACACACACAAACACACACACTATGTTTACCTTTGCCCTCCCATTCATATTAACCAGCACGCTCCCTTTGCCATTGATAGTAACTCTCACCTCCACACTTCTGTCTTTCCTTATCTCCTGCTGGACACGCCCTCCCCCTTCCCCCCCTATCCGGCTCCTCCTTTGATCAACAATACCCCAGTGTCCGCTGGCTACGTTGCTGGTCAATTGAAACGCTGGCGGTCATGTAACTCGGGCTTTAACAGATCCGGTATGGAAATCCGGTTCATGATCAGTATATCTAATTTGGCGTTTTTTATTTTTTTTATTTTTTATCATTTTTTTTATTTTTTATACACCGGATGCCCTTCCTGACACAACCTCAGTTGCTGCCTTACTAAAATTGACCTTAATTCTTAACAATCAATTTGGTGGTGCAGACTGTCGTTATAAAAGACTAGGCGAAGTGATGAAAGTTCGCAGATAAAATAATTCTGCAAGCGTGTTTTCGTTGACTGTTATTCGAAAGAAAACAATAAAGTTCTGGACACAAAACTCAAACGGAGTAGAGAAAGACCTCGTGGAAAACATTAATTCTAATTTTTCTTAGTTTCAAGATTTGATATTTTGTACTCATAATTCTTTTACTCACCAAGTAGCGACGAGTGTATCTTTTAGCCTTGTTCAATCTTTGTCATTATTATTCACGCGTTCATGCACACACACACACACACACACACACACACACGCACACACACACACACACACACACGCACACACACACACACACACATACACACACACACACATACACACAGACACACACACACACGTACACACACACACACACACATACACACACACACACACACACACAGTCTCAGTCACACACTCACACACACAAATCACCACACACTACTATCACTCACTACCACACAACAATACACATCAAATTATAAGTTTGATATTTTAGATAGTTTTTTTATATATATATATAGTTAGAGAGATGCTTATTTTTATTTGTGTTGCATTTTTTGCAGTTACATCGTGTAGTAGATATTTTTTTATTATTTATATTGATAAATATTATATATTTAGTTAGATAGAATAGTTTTGCTTTGAGCTATATCATTCATTTTATACTTTTTATATTGGCTATTGTTAGTTTTAGGTATTTATATCATAATTTGGTAGCTATACTTATATATTTATATTTATTTATTTATAGTTTTTTTTATATTTTTATGCTATGTTTTACTCTTAAATATAGATAGATATAGATTATATATTTTTTAGAGGTATATTTATTTGAGATTTATAGTTATATATGATTGATTTTTGCTTTTTAGAATCCTTTTTATGCACCATAACATACATATTAGGATATTAATATTTATATTTATATTTATTTTTAGATTATATTTTTATACATTATTAGATGTTTTATATATATTTATTTATGACTGAGATATTTATATATATATATAATATATTCGTATGATTTATATAACACTTATTTATAGTTATATATTTTTAGATGATTTGATTCATCTAATACGATTTTGTATTATAGAGTCAGAGAAAGGTTACGATTTTATATTAGTTTTTTAGATATTTATTTAGTAGATATAGATATGTTAGGTAGCTGTTCAGACATTTTTGATGATAGTGTGTTTAGATTGATTTGATATATATATTTATTTATTACCTCTATTGAGTTCCTTTTTGTATATACAGGTATGCAGACAGCTTCCTTACGTTGGTGGGGGTAGGTTTAGTGATATGTTGAGTTATTATTTTTAGTGATATTGGCGTGTTATTTCATGAAGTGGAGAAGAGGTATTATTTAGTCATAGAGATGATTCGTGATAGTTGACCTTACTATTTCTTTTTTGTGTGTTATTAATTATTACAGTATGTCCTCCTTAAATATCTGTGTAATATAGATATATTTTGACGTTTTATATTAGTCTTACGCAGATCTGTTTTTGTTTTTTTCTACTTTAGTGTGATTCACACAGACTTCTCTCCGGAGTAGATACTAGGTGTGATTATAGTGTTTTAGAGGTGCAGTTTATTTATATATGTTTTGATATATCCTATTTGGATATAGTCATACGATATATATATCTACATTTATATCTTTACATATATATATTATATATGAGTATTTTTAATTTACTGTATTTCCTTTTTTGTTTTTTTTCTATATATACCTTATATATGTTGATTTATATATATCATAGATATTTATATTTATATTTATAGATTTTTATATGTATAGATAAATATATTTATTTATATGAAAGATTATTTTGTATATATATTTCATCATATATATATATATATTGATATATATTACATTTTTGCATTTATATAGATATCTAATCATACATTTATATATATATTCTATTTTATATATATATTATACTATATATAACGATATATTTATATGTATAGATATATATATTAATGTATTTACTGATACATATATATATTATATTTATTTATAGATATAATATATATTATATCTCTTTTTTATTTATGGATGTATAGGTGTGTGGGTGTATATTCTATATATATATATATTTATTTATAGATATTATATATATATATATATTTATTTATATATTATGTAAGAATATATAATATATATATATATTATTTATTTACATATTTCATATAAACATATATATATATGCATTCATTTTTATGTATGTATGGTATGTTTACTGTATATACAGTTATTGTATAATACTGTGTGTATTGTATAGTTGTATTTTATATATATTGTTATTATTATATTTATTTATATATAATTTTTTTTTTTACACTGTATCTCTTTATATATATATTTCATATATTTATATAAATATATATATTTATATATGTTAATATATTTAAATATATTTAATATATTTGTGTGGTGTGTGTATATTTGCATATAATATATTTATCCACTCATATAGATCATATATATATATAATATATTTTATATATATATTTACATAATATTTTATATATATGATATACATCTGTTTTATTTATATATATATTATATATATATATATATATATATATACTATTACACACACACACACACACACACACACACACAACACACACACACACACACCACATATTTATCTATACTATCTTATATACACAACACACCAACCACACCACACAGACACACACACACACACACACACACACAAACAGACACACAACACACACACACACACACACACACACCCTCACAATATATATTTATATATATATATATATATATATAATATTTTTGATATTTATATATATATATCTAGGTGTGAGTGTGATGTGTGTGTCGTGTGTGTGTTATGCTCAAACACTAAATACCACATAAACACTCACACAACATATCTTATATATATATATATCTATAATATATATATATATTTATATATATATATATATATATACATATACTTATAAACTAATCAATATATATATATATTATATCTATATAATTTGCATATATATATATATGCATATATATATATATATTCATATATATATATATACATTATTTATATATATATATATAAACAATCTACATATAAATAAATCTTCAATATATATATATTTATTATATATATAAATACATAAATATATATTATATATATATATACAACAGCTTATATATTATGTATGTATATATTCATATTATTATATAATACATATATATATATTTATAGGTTATATATATATATATATTCATATATATATACATCTATGTAACATATATAATATATATATATGTATATATATATATATATATATATATATGTATTCTTATTACATATATATATATATAAGATAATTAATATATATATATTAATATTATCTATATATATATATCTATATATGCATATATATATGCATTATATATCGATATATGCACACACAATACATTATGTATATACATATATATATCTATATATTATATTTAATGTATATTTAATAACTATATTTATATTATATATAAATATATATATATATTTATATATATTATATATATATACGTATTTATATATAAAACATATATATATGTATATATTATTATATATATATACATATGATATAAATATATATATATATATACATTTTATATATATATAATATTTATATATATATATATATTTATATATATATATATATGTATATACATCCCTATTAATTATATATATATAAATCAGAACACACCACACACACCACCCACACCAACCCACCAATATATTATATATATTTATATATATATATATATATACTCATATTTATTATAAGTAAGAAATATATATATATATATATATA
>NW_028234427.1:38741447-38745069 GCF_977035675.1 Penaeus japonicus | reverse complement strand
TTTCGTAATTATCGCCATGATATGATTACTGAAACGTTAATTACACATCTTGTTTTATAACATTATTCATTTTTATTCACAATTTTTTTCAACTGAGAGGGGAATGATGTTGCAAAAGAGAGTGCAATGTGGATAACAACGAAAAAAAATATGGATAGAATTATGAAAATTACATTTTTTTTTTTATCATCATCTTTATCGTCATTATTGTTATTATTGTTCTTATCATTATTTTCATTATCATTATCATTATTATTATAACTATTACCATTATTATTATCATTATTATTATTATTATTATTATTATTATCATCATCATCATTATTATCATTATTGTTGTTGTTGTTGTTATCATTATTGTCATTATTATTATCATTATCATTATTATTACTATTATTATTACCATATTACCATCATCGATATTATCATTATCATTATTATTATTGTCATTATCATTAGCATCATCATCGTTATTTTATTATTATTATTATCATTTATATTGCTATTATTATCATCACCATTATCCTTAGTACCATCATCATCGTTATCATCAGTATCATTATCATTATCATTATTATTGTTGTTGTTGTTTTTACCGTTAATAGCAGAAGTAGTATCATTATTATCGTTATTATTGTCATTATAATAATGATGACATCATACTGTCATCCTTATCATCATTATTATCATTATCACTATCATATTTGTTACCATTAACATTAGTATTATAATCACTATTATCATTTTATGACCATTGTTATTATTTCAATCATTATCATTGTTATCATTGCTATTATACTCATCAATATCATTATTGTTATTATTGTTTTTACTATCATTATTAACATCATTAATATCATTATTAATATCATTTCACCATCATCAGAAATGTTATTAATAATATTATTATTATTATTATCATTATTATTATTATTGTTATTATTATTATTATCATTATTATTATTATTATCATCCTCATCTGTACCACAATTTCTATTGTTATTACTATTATCATTTTTATCATAATCATTATCATCATCATTATTATTTCCGTTGATATTATTACTATTAGCATCATCATTATGATTATAACTATTATCATTATCATCCGTGTAGTTATCACTATTATCATTATCATCTTCATGATACCTATAACTTATAGTAATAATATATTCATCACATTCAAGTTCATTGCATTTAATATCAATAGCAACATCATCACCATCATCCTCATTATCTCCATTTTCACTACTATCATCACCCTCCTTTATTCTTCTTTACCATCCGTAACACCATCATATCTAGGATTTATATAACCATTCATTTTCATTACTGTAGTATCACCATAACTATCATCATTATCATTTTCATCACCATCTCCATCACTATTTTCATCACTAAAGCCATCTTCATTGCCATTTTCATGCCCATCTTCATCACCGTTTTCATCATCACCATTATCCTCATCTCACACACATCACCATCCGCAGAATCACTACACTCATCACTTTCAACCATCATTCGCACCATCATCACCATCAATAGCATCACCATAATCATTACCTTCACCACCATCACCATATATTACCTCCATCACCATCCAAACCATCACAAACTCATCATCATCGCAGCCGTCATCAACATATCTCACCACCATCACCATCTGCAGAATCCCCACACTCATCATCCTCAAGACCATTCGCACCATCATCACCATTTCTCACCATCACCATTTCTCACCACCATCATCACCATTTCTCATCACCACCATCACCATTTCTCACCATCACCATTTCTCACCATCACCATTTCTCACTACTACCAACACCATTTCTCACCACCCTCATCACTATTCCTCAACATCATCATCACCATTTCTCACCACCATCATCACCATTCCTCACCATCACCATTTCTCACCACCATCACCATTTCTCACCACCATCAGCACTATTCCTCAACATCATCATCACCATTTCTCACCACCATCATCACTATTCCTCAACATCATCATCACCATTCCTCACCACCACCATCACCATTTCTCACCACCATCCCCATTTCTCACCACCATCATCATTTCTCACCACCACCATCACCATTTCTCACCATCACCATTTCTCACCACCATCATCACCATTCCTCACCATCACCATTTCTCACCACCATCCCCATTTCTCACCACCATCATCATTTCTCACCACCACCATCACCATTTCTCACCATCACCATTTCTCACCACCATCATCACCATTCCTCACCATCACCATTTCTCACCACCATCATCACCATTTCTCTCCACTATCAACACCATTTCTCACCACCATCAACCCCATTTCGCTCCACTACAACCCATTTCTCACCACAACCCTCACAATTCCTTCTCACCACCATCAAATCAGATTCTCACACACCATCAACATCCATTTTTCTCGTCCCTCAATCCACCATTCTCACAACCACCACCATCACTATTTCTCACCACTATAAACACCATTTCTCACCATCACCATTTCTCACCACCATCATCACTATTCCTCACCACTATCAACACCATATCTCACCACCACCATCATAATTTCTCACCACTATCAACACCATTTCTCACCATCACCATTTCTCACCACTATCAACACCATTTCTCACCACCACCATCCCACCCATTTCTCACCATTATCAACACCATTTCTCACCACTGTCAACACCATTTCTCACCACCACCACCCCACCCATTTCTCACCATTATCAACACCATTTCTCACCACCACCATCACCATTTCTCACTACCATCACCATTTTTCACCACCACCATCACCATTTCTCACCACCATCACACCATTTCTCACCACCTCCATCAACACCATTGCATACCACCAATCATCTCTTCCATTAACATTCCCTATCCCTTCCCTCTCTCTCTTTTTTTTCCCCTGTATTCATCAAGATAGATGGAATTTGTGGAAATGCGTTGATAATGAAACGCGATAACGAGATAATGACGATTTTACGACCAAAGTTTGCGATTTTTTTTTTTCTTGTTTCTTTTTTTCCTTTTTTTTTTTTTTCTTATCTTTTTTTTTTGTAAGACGAAAGGGTTCGCGATAATTCTCTGTTGTTTGTGTATGATAGGGAAAGAGATTGGGGGAGAGTTAGACAAATGAGAGGGAGAGGGTGGAGGGAGCTGGGGAAGGGGAGGGGGGAGGGGGAGGTAGAATGAGAGGGGAGAGGTGGGGAGCTGGGGAAGGGGAGAGGGAGGAGGAGGTACAACGAGAGGGGGAGGGGGAGGTAGAATGAGAGGGGGGAGGGGAGAGGGGGAGCTGGGGAAAGGGAGGGGGAGGAAGAGAGGGAGAAATAGAGGGAGAACGAAGGGGGAGGGGGAGAGTGGGAAGGACCTCTCTCTCTCCCTCACTCTCTCTTTCTCTATCTATCTATCTATCAATCTCTCTATCTATCTATCTCTTTCTTTCTCTCTCTTTATCTTTCTTATCATGCCTCCTTTTTATCTTCCTTTCCTCTCCTTCTTGAGGCGGAGATAAGACCATTTGGGCATAGCGCGGCCTCCCCAGAGACGAATCGTAAATCCAATTTGTGTCATCGATATCTGTCTCTCCTGCCATCTGTC
>NW_028234427.1:38719174-38723847 GCF_977035675.1 Penaeus japonicus | reverse complement strand
TTGTCTGACTGTTTAAAAAGTCTTCACTTAAAAAAACTGGATTATAATGTATTGTGATGGTGTTTTTCGTTATCAGTTACTTCTTATTACTCTCTCTTGATAATAATGTAGATTATAGGATGCTGTTTACCGGGGAATATCATGGCGAAGAGTTGTATTTTCCGCCTATACTTTCATAAGGCATATGTGATTGTTATTATCATATTATTATCAGGTGAAATTCTTCCGGGGTTGGTGCGAGTAACTCGTCCAGGGGTTTTGACTCTAGGCTTGTGGTTTGCTTATCTAAAGTATTTTCTTCTCCATTCACTGTCCACATACTTTAATAGAAATGCATAAATCATCAGAAAGAGCATTCATCTTCCGCTCATTAATGTAGGTGAATCCGAGGGATGCACGCTGAGAGAGAGAGAGAGAGAGAGACAGTGAGTGAATGAGTGAGAGAGAGAGAGAGAGAGAGAGAGAGAGATAGTGAGTGAATGAGTGAGTGAGAGAGAGAGAGAGAGAAAGAAAGAGTGAAAGTGTGTGTGTGTGAGGGAGAGAGAGGGATAAAAAATAGTGTATCTGTGTGTGTGTGTGTGTATGTATGTGTGTCTGTGTCTGTGTGTGTATGTTTAAAAGAGAGAGTATATGTGTGTGTGTGTGTTTGAGAGAGAGAGAGTGCGTGAATAAGTGAGTGAGAGAGAGAGTGCGTGAGTGAGTGTGAGGGTAAATCTGGCATTGACATTATCCTAAACCTTCAATCGCAATCATTCAGATTAAGAGGATTTCAGAGCGACTGAATGCGGATTCTGCGACGAGACAAAAAATTGATCTGCATTACATGGTCTTATTTCCGATAGGTTTTTCAATGATAGAGGAAGTTGCAGGACATGTTTTGCAGGTGATATTAATATGCTTATAAGATTTGTGTTGATGATGATGAGGATTAGGGAGATATTAGAAATAATAAAAAACGCTGATGATAATTTTGTTAACAATGATAGAGATATTGTTGAGAATGATGGGGATAAAAGTAATGATAAAAATATCAATATTATTGAACAGATTAGTGATGATGATAATGTTAAGATACTGATAATTATGATAATAGCGGTGATGATAATAACACATAAACAAGCAGTTATAAAAAATAATATCAATAATCATAATGATGAACAGTTTAGGATAACATAACATCTTATTTTTCTTATAATATGTCTCGATATTTTCTAGAACACGTTAGAAACACATTAAACTGTTAACCAATCACAGCTGACGCTGTTTGCCAGCGGTGTCATCACTTGACAAGCACATGTCACAGGAAAGGATTCATGTTATGATTCTCAGAGCACTGTGTCTGCGGGATTTAGGTCTTCATCAAATGTATAATGTGAGTTAATGTTCTAGGGGGGCAATTTGGGTATGTTTGTGTAACTGTATATAGTATATATATATATATATATATATATATACTATATATTAGTAGTATTTGATTGATAATATATCAGATTGTACATATATATGTACACAAATGATATTAGTATATACTCAAAAAATACTGCTATTTTGTGAGAAAAGGACCTCCGTTGAACGCGTCAAATACATTGTTCTTGCGTGTTTAAATATTCAGGTCGATTTCATACCTTTTTTCTTACAATTTGTCGCTACTAACTCTGTGTCATATATATTTATACCGCATATATATTATATATATTATATATATATATATATATTATATATATATATATATATATACTTATATATATATATATATATATATATATATATTATATATTTATGTATATATATTTATATACATATTTATGTATATGTATATATGTTCTATCATATATAGGTATATATATATTACATATATATGTCATACTTATATATATATATATATATATATATATATTGAGGATATATATATATATATATATATATATATATATTATACACAATACACATGTGCGTGTTTGTGTGTGTGTGTGTGGGTGTGTGGAGTTTATATATATATATATGTTTATATTCATATATATACATATACACACACATCATCATATTATATATATATATAATAGCTTATAATATATATTATATATGTATGTAGGTCTCTGTATATATATATATGTTCTATTAACATATATGTATATATATATATATATACTTACATATATATATTGATATATATATATATATATATATATATATATATATATTTTTTATTTTTTAATATATATGTATGAATAAATATGTGTATACATGCATAAAGTATGTATTTATATATATATTATATTATATAATTTATATTATATATTATATATATATGTATATTTATATAGATCATTATATATATATACTATATATGATATAGTTTCGTATGTAGGTATGAATAATATGTGTATTACATGCATAATATGTATATAGTATTATATATATATATATATATATATAGTATATATATACTAGTTAGATATATGTATCTAATATATTATAGGTATATATATATAGATGGTTGTTTGTATGAATAAATTATGTGGGTATATACTGCAGTTAAATATGCTATTTATGATATCGAGAGTACGATATATATATATATTTATATAATGTATATATATTATATATGTTGCGATTATTGTGTATATATATTTATATATATATATGATATATATATATATATGATATATATTATCTACAATATATATAATAATGATATATATGCAATCACACTCACTATCCACACACTTCATCACACACACACACTTCACTATCACACATCATATATATATATATACTATATATATATATATTATATATATATATATATATTTATAATATATTATATATATGCATCATATATGTGTGTGTATATTTATATTATTTATATATATATATATATATTATATATATATATATATATATATATATATTTAGTTATTGTAGATATATTATATTTTACTATATATATTATATATATAGTTTTATATTTATATATATGCATATATATAGTGTGCTCTGTATACTATATATATATATATATATATATTTTTTAGTATATAGTATTATATATATCTAAATATATATTTATGTATACTATACTATATATAGATTATATATATATATAAATATCTAAATAATTATATTATTAATATAAATATTATGTTGGTGTGTGTGCTGACTCGTCGTGTGTGTGTGTGTGTTGTCTACAAATATTTATCTAATTAATGTAATATATTCATATATATATCTATATATTATATATATTATATAATATATATATATTATATATATGTATTATCATATCATATAATATCTATATATATACTATATATATATAATGTACAAATAAATGTGCTATATATATTAATATATATATATATATATTTTTTATTATATATTCGAAAATTATATATATATATTATGTATATAGTTATATAGAATATATATTAAATATATATATATATTATATATATATATATATATATATATATATTTACACTCAACACACACACATATAATATATATATATGTATATATATATTATTATATTCTTATATATATATATAATATATTATATACCATACATTATATCATATTATATATATACTATATATATATAATTATATATATATACATATATATATATATATATATATTATATATATATATATATAGATATATAATTTATGTATATAGGTGTGTGTGTATATATACAGTACAGAGATATAAGATATATATATTTATTTATATATATATATATATATATATAATATATATATATATATATGCATATTATATACATACATATATGTAAATCCTTGTGTGTAAATTGTAGTGGTGTTTTGAATGATAAGAAGATCATGATAATTGTAATGATAATAACTACAATGATAATAAGAATGATAACAATCTTGTCACTAGAAACCATAATAATGATAATACTACAACCATTACTCAATTATATAGATAAAAATGAAAATAATGTTGATAAAGAGAAATCGCAGATCAATTACCAAATAAAATTAATTAACTCTTGCTGGGAAAAATATCACAGATTAAATATCTTACCAAGTATGTATACTATGTATATATATATATATATATATATATATATATATATATACTACTTTATATATTTTAATATATATATTACATATTATATATATTATATGTATCTGGTATTTTTTAATATATACATTATATACATAATAATATATATATATATATATATATATATATATATATATATATATATATATATGTATATATAATACATATATATACTTGTATCATATATACATACATATATACTATATTCTATATATAATATATTATACTAATAATATTTATCATAATGTATATATGAATAATTACATATATACATACATATATCTATATATACTAATATGTTCGCCATAAGCACTATATTGCTTTACGCTGTTTCATTAGAAGGAAACAAACAGTAACATTTATAATGATTTATATATTTCAATCAGATTTTTTTTTTCTTTTTTTTTTACTTTCACCAGATGACTTTAAACAAAACTACAACAATTCTTCTTGGAATACCAAAATCGATATAAGCAATAGGTACTACAAGAACCACAATATCAACAAATGATAAAGATAGAAGAAAACATTGCAGAACAGATACTGCAAAAAGAAGTCAAAAGCCACAGGGCTCAAGAGAT
>NW_028234427.1:38659174-38661674 GCF_977035675.1 Penaeus japonicus | reverse complement strand
TTCCTTCTCTTTCTATATATATCTTTCTTTCTCTCTCTCTCTGTCTCTCTTTCTCTCTCTCTATCCCTCTCTGTCCGTCTCTCTCTCTCTCTCTCTCTCTCTCTCCCTCTCTCTGTCTCTCTCAATCTCTCTCTCTCTCCCTCCCTCCCTCTCTCTCTCTCTCTTTCTCTCTCTCTCTCTCCCCCTCTCTCTCATTCTCACCCTCTATCTTACAGACTCAGCAATGGTAACTAGACTTCACACATTTGGGAAATATGGTAATCTCCTTTTCAATTCTTCTTCATTGTGCAATAATAAGCCTCGTGAATCTCACTCTAGATGACATGCAATTGCAGAATGTCTTCTCTCGCGGACGGTCGCTACCCACACGAGAGGACCGATTTCTTGCAATTGACAATACGGAGAGAGAGAGAGAGAGAGAGAGAGAGAGAGAATGTCCCTTTTCCCCCTTGCCACGTCGTCGGTTGCAAGGATGTAATCTTGCGAGCGTGCAAGAGGACGGCATTCCTGGGTCCTTGGTGCCTCGGTTACTTTGCGTGGATCAAGGAGGTTGAAGTAGATGAATGGATTGATCGGTGTGTGTGTGTATTCAAATATACTGTAGTGTGTTTCATATGCATGTTTCATTGAAGAAGTTGCTATAGTAGATTTGTGTTTGTGTTTGTGTGTGTGTGTGTGTTGGTGTACATGTGTGTGTGTGTTTGCGTGCGTGTGTGCGTGCGTACGTGCATGTGTTTGCAGAGAATGTTGGGCAGTTTTATCCAAAGATTTCGAAATTAAATCTCGTCATTTCAATAGTCATCAACTCCGCCGAAAGACATAAAACTATACAAATGGCAGTTATCCACGCAAAGTGGTGCTTCTGTAACCTGAGGCGCAACGAATGGCTGTCCTGTCACTGTTTTTTCTTCTTGGAAAATTAATATGACACATTGGCCCAGAGGTCGTAAAGGCTGTGTTTTGGATTCCCCGAATGGCGCTGACAAGCGAGAGGAAATCTTCGATGATTACAGAGAGAGAGAAAAAAAAATAGAGAAAGAGAGGGAGAGGGAGAGGGAGAGGGAGAGAGAGAGAGAGAGAGAGAGAGAGAGAGAGAGAGAGAGAGAGAGAGAGAGAGAGAGAGAGAGAGAGAGAGAGAGAGAGAGAGAGAGAGAAAGAGAAAAGGGGGGGGGGGGGATGGAGTAGAGATAAATAGAGAGAGATAAGGAGAGATAGATAGATGTGTCTTGGGTGGTATACATTTGGGGGGGGGGGGTATATACATGTCTGTGCAGGTGTGATTTGTAGGTGTAAAGTGTGTGTGTGTGTGTGTTTGTGTGTGTGTGTGTGTGTGTGTTTGTGTGTGTGTGTGTGTGTGTGCAGAATATGAAAGGAAGGAAAGCAGAATAAGCTAGCTAAACATAGGAAAAGAAAAGTTGGAAATGAAGCAGATATCGATGTAGAAAGTAGTAGAGCAGACCTACTTTCTGCTTATCTAAACATTATCTATATAATTTGATTCACAAACATTAATCATATATAACATAATAAACTTATCCACATAGGTATTTACACAGGTATAGTCATGATTGTCAATAATTTCTGAGGATGATAGTTTCCAAGACGTCTGCTGCCAGAGTCTGGAATCATCTCACCGACCTCCATATTGGGTGCCATTTTTTTTTTTTTTTTCCAACAGTAGTGCTCGTTCACCAGAGGGATGTTGATGTCTTCGGGTGAGCGTGCTGTTAGTTCTTCGTTTAGGGTTGTTATTTGTTTGTGTAGGTTTGTGTGTGTGTATGATTATACGTATATGATTGTTATTATATGATTGTACGCATTATGTATATCGGATATCTATTATTGAAATTGTATATGTGTGTGTATATGTATGTGTGTGTGTGTGTGTGTATGTGTGTGTGTGTGTGTGTATGTGTGTGTGTGTGTGTGTGTGTATGTGTGTGTATGTATGTGTATGTATGACCGCGTATGTAGCTGACCTAACGAAGTACTGACCATATGAAGAATACCAATATCGAACGAAAGGCATGATGGGACTTCCAGCTATACAGATTCCCTCCGTCGTTTCTCTCTGGGTGTCTGGAAGGACTGGGGAAGAAAGGGGATGCAACACTGAAATGCAATAAATTGTTCTTATAATGGATCATCTGAAGAGAGGAAGGAAGAAATGATGAGAGAAAGAGAGACAAAGACACCTGTATCTCTGGGAGAATGTGAAAGAAAGAGAGCGGGGAAAGAGTGAAACAGATTAGAGAAAGAGAAGGAGAGATAAAACGAGAAAGAAAGAGAAGGAGAGATAAAACGAGAAAGAAAGAGAAGGAACGATAAGGCGAGAGAGAGAGAGAAAGAAAAAAAGTCACACAGAGACAAAGCAACATACGACAATAATTTCTCTGTCCCTTTCCCTCTTAATATCGCTGAATAAGACGAGATAAAACGAGATATTAAATGTTGCATCTAGATTATTTGCAAACTCTTTCAGAATTATATGGAGAGAAAA
>NW_028234427.1:38575013-38581640 GCF_977035675.1 Penaeus japonicus | reverse complement strand
TTTGTGTGTGTGTGTGTGTTTTCTGTTTGTGTGTATTTGTGGTTGTGTGTGTTTGTGTTTGTGTGGGGGGGGTTGTGTTTGTGTGTGTGTGTGTGTTTTTTCGGTTGCTGTTTCGTCGTGTATTTGACTGGTTGTGGAGAGGTTGGTTTGTGTTTGAGTTTGTTTTGGTTTTAGTGTTTGTTTGTGTGTTTGTATTTGTGTTTGTGTGTGTTTCTGTGTGTGTTTGTGTTTGTTTGTGTGTTTGTATTTGTGTTTGTATGTGTTTCTGTGTGTGTTTCTGTGTGTTTGTGTGTGTGCACGTGTGTGTATGTGGTGTTTTCTGTTTGTGTCTGCGCTCTCAAATTCTGTGATTATCTTGTAATAGTGAACATATTCTGATTTTCTTCGAAAGTGTACTTTCTGATATAATTATAGTAACATCTATATAGGAATGACGTAACATTTGTAATATCAAAAGTTACATATAACACATGATAGATATGTAGACATGTCTGTGTGATACAAAAGATATAAATGATCAAGAAAGATTGAAATAATTTTCCATAAGTGTAAGATTTTGTGTGATGAAGGGTGGAGTGATAAACAGTGAATTGTCTTTAACTTTCGTTTTCTATGTGACAGACAAGCAAATGACATATTTATACATGTTACATATTTACATGTTTCTAATTATATGCGTGCATGTGTTTGTGTGTGTGTGTGTGTGGGTGTGTGGGTGTGTTTGTGTGTGTGCACGTCTTTCAGTATATGTGTATGTGTGTGATGGATGTAGGTATGTTTTGAAAATACTATTTAATGCGATAACCTGTAGCTAATAAAAAAAAAAGTATGTAGGTATTCTACACTATCACCCATCCCCGCCGCCATCCCCCTCGCCAAAATATTAGGTACACTACAATTCACATACATTTTCAATGATCCTATTTCATATATCATTGATATACTTCATGCGATATTGAAAGTGATAATCAATAAGGACTTATGTTCATAATAATCGAGATGTTCAAAATACAGAAGAATTAACAATATATTACCCAATATAACTGATTATCCGTCTGTCCCTTAATACGAACAGTGACGAACTACCAATAATAAAATTTAATGACAATGAACAATAATCAAACCATATCAATAACTTCGATTCCAGATGTTTACGAGAAAAAAAAATACATTTCAGTGATGGACCTAATCACACTCAACGCAAACAGAAGGAGAAGAAATCACAATAATCACACCTGCACAGATTTACTGCACGAGTCATTTCCTTGTTTTGCAATATCCTGCACGAAACATGGCGAGTGTGGCAAAGCGGTTGGGGACTATCTCTTGTATTCTTGTTAGTGCTCGCCAAATGCCACTGCTTATTGGAAAAACCGGAACGACTCCCCCTTATATGTTAATGAGGTATTGTTTAGTCCATCGCTTTAGAACAGTTCCCGTTTCCGTTTCTTTGATAAGTGTTTTGTCGTTACTGTTTCCTATTTCGATTTTTTTGTACAGTTTTCCTCTATGGAATTTCATGTTTTTGTGGTCTTGGTTGTTGTTTTGTTTTTTATTTTTCTCCTCTATTTCTACCATTTCATTTCCCCCTGATCTTTGTTTTTCAATTTTGTGCTATATACATTGTTTCGTGTTTTTTGATTGGTTTCCATTTGAATTATATATCATTCATTGTTAGTTAACTATATGAGTATTAGTCATTATTAAAATCATTATTATATAACTGGTCTGATTATTGTTATTCGTATCATTATCATTATTACTCGTCCATTATCATCATTACTCCTTTTATTAAATGACACAATTATATGTGTTTACATCGTTCTCATTATGATCATCATCGCTATCATTATCATCCCATTTATCCATTATTAATATCATTAATAGCGATCGATTTTTTCCCTCCACCTCCTGTTTTTCTTCTCTTCTTCTCCTTTGTCCCTCTCCCGCTCTCACTCTCTCTCTTAGCCCGCTCCGCCCCTCGGATCCTCCTCATGCCCTGCCCTCCCTCCTCCCTTCATATTCTAGCTTCATCCTTCTCTACTACTTACCCTCCAGGTATCCCCTTCTTCCTTCTTCCTCCTCCTCTTTTTTTCTTCTTCTTCCTTTATTTCTTAACTCTTCCTCCTCCTCTTCTTTTTTCCTCCTTCTTGTCTCCTCCACCCTCCTCCTTCATCTTCTTATTTACATCGTTTTCCCCCCCCCCCCCCCCCTTCTTCGTTCTTCCTCCTCTTCCAACCGCTTTATCTTCCTCACTTCTTACTCCTCTCCCTCTTTCCACCTCCTTAATCATTACCATCCTAGCATGTGTGATTATACTGTCTTCTCTTGTGAATTTTCAAATTACATTCACAATGGGGAAGTTTCTTTCCGGTAAAGTGATGTATTATCTTAATGAATTATATACATATATATATATAGTATATATATATATATATATATATAGTGGATAAATCTATGAGTGAAATATATATATATGATAGTACATACTGAATATGATATTATATATATATATATATGATATATATATATATATACATATATATATATTTATATATAGATATAGATATAGATATAGATATAGATAGATAGATAGATAGATAGATAAAATTATCAATTAAAAGAGGGCTTTATTTTATTGCAGTTTTCCAATTAATATTTGCATCACGTATTTTATATTTTATTTATCTTATTCATACAATTGTTTGTCTATTAATTTTGTCTATTTATTTGTCTATTTACTTATCTATTAATTTGTTGGTCCATATTTCCATTCCTATATTTTCTTGCACTGTATAGTCAGTCATTCATTCAACTTTATAAAAAAAAGTAATAATATTGATACTCTTAAGAACGGTATTTATGGTGATTATAGTTTAATAACAAGAACAGTGACACCCACACCATACTCTCTCTACCAAACACCATCAACCACAATCAGTAACCTGCATTTGTCCGGTCCATCCACCATAACTAATCAACAAAGCCACCAAACTACAGACCCATACCTTTCCGCCTCTCTTATTTCCAAACCACAGCATCTCACCTATTCACCATTGCCAACCACAACGAGTCAACAACCCCACTACCTGACTCTACCTACCATCTTTTCACTCAACATCCCGCTACCACCACTAATTATCAGGCAATAGCAATATGCATCAGCCAACTGCCATCACCCAAACTCTCCACTACCCTCCCAGCTCTTCTAACTCTCTCCTATCAAAAACTTACTCCACCACCCCAACCCACCACCACTACCAATACCCCTCGGTACCTCTATCCAGCCACCATACCTACAACCCTTATCTTAATATCATCTAACCCTCTAAAACCAAACAAAGCTCCTACCACAACCCCCCTACTCTAGCCATCCCCACCATACAACTTCAGTCCCACCATCCCAACCCAACTCACAACCCCCTTCCCCCTGCTACCCCCGCCACCATATCCATCAACTCCCCTCTTTCTCCCGCCTCCCCCATCCAACGCTTAACCCACCAACCCCCGGGTCTCCCCCTCCCCAACTAACAGAACGCCCAACCACCCACTCCCCCACCAAACCTCCCTTCCTCCCCCCATAAACTTCACCCTCGCACCCACCAAAAAAACCCACCCAATCCCCACCCACAATATAACCTCGCGTCCTCCTCACTCGCGCTCTTGCCCTCTAACTCGCACGCTCTCTTCTCTCTCTCTTCGCCACTCTTCTCCCTCTCTCCGCCCCTCACCACTACATACGTAAATACTCACGTCCTTTCTCTCTCGCCTCTCTCTCTCTCTCTCTCTCGTCTCTCCCTCTCTCTCCCTCTCCTCTCTCTCTCTCTCCTCTCCTTCTCTTCCTCTCTCTCTCTCTCTCTCCCTCTCTCTCTCTCTTTCTCCCTCGCTCTCTCACCACACACAGGCGGTAAATAACTCACTCGCCTTTCGCTCTCTCTCCGCTCGCACTCTCTCTCATCTCACTCTCTCTCTCTCTGTCGCCCTCTCTCTCTCTCACTGCCTCTCTCTCTCCTCCTCTCCCCCACAGTCCATTCTTATATCCCCACCCTCCTCTCTATCTCATCTCTTCCTTCTCTCTCTCTCTCACCACACATAGGCGAAATTAACTCTCTCTCTCTTATCTCCGCTCTCTCTCTCTCTCTCCCTCTCTCCTCACTACCAACACAAAACGCGTAATCTAACTCTTTCTCCGCACTCTCTCTCTCTCTCCTCTCCTCTCCCTCTTCTCTCTCTCTCTCTCTCTTCTCTCTTGATCTTCACGGTTTCTTCCTCTTTCTCAGTAACCTTCCAACTCTCTCCTCTCACCACCATCACAGGCGGTAAATAACTCACTTCTCTTTTTCTCTCTCCGTTCTCTCTGCTCTCTCCCGCCTCCCTCCTTCTCCGTCACACTCTCTCACCTTCTTCTCTCTCTCGTCCTCTCACCACACATAGGCGTTAAGATCTCACGCTCCTTTCTCTCTCCCTCCACTTCTCTCCATCCTCTCTCCTCCGCATCCCTTCAACTCGCATCCCACTCATCTCTTTCCTCTCTCTGCCCGTCATTCTCTCCTTCTCTCTCTCTCTCTCTCTCCCACCCCCCACTCTGACTTCTCCTCCTCTCGCCTCTCTCTCTCTCTCTCTCTCATCACCAACCACAGGCGGTAAATTAACTCACCCCTTCATCTCATCTCTCTCTCTCCCTCGCTCCACACCCATAGGCGGTTCCCGTCTCTCTCGCTCTTCGGCTCTCGGTGAAACTCCTCCACTTTCGCTTGCCTCTCAGCTCTCTCGCCTTCTGCTCTGTCTTCGTCCGCTCTATCTCTCTGCCTCTCTCTCCTCGTCTCTGCGTCGCTTCTCTCGCTCCATAAGTCCCCCCCCGCCCTCTCTCTCTCGCTCTCGCACACACAGCGGTAAATAAACTCACTCCCCTTTTCTCTCTCTCTAATCATTCCACCTCTCTCGCACCACCACAAGCCATTATAAGATGGGCGTTCCCCGTTGTCCTTCCTTTCGCCTGGTGACCCTCCGCCATCTGCCCTCTCATTCGCGTGCTGGTCCGAGGGAAGGACGTCCGTATGAATGAAGTCCTGACGTCATCGGGTCTTGGGATCCTACACGAGGCGGCGTCGTGAGTAGGATGTTCGAGGGGGTGTTTGGGGGTGTGGGGGTGTGGGGGGTGTGGGGAGGGTATGAGGGTGTGTGGGGGGGGTTGGAGGGTGTGGGGAGAGGGGGGAGGGTTGGAGGGTGTGGGTGTGGGGGTGTGGGGGGTGTGGGAGGGGTGTTGGTGGGGTATAGGGGTGGGTGGAGGGTGTGGGTGGGTTGGAG
Organism: Penaeus japonicus; assembly: GCF_977035675.1. NCBI lineage: Eukaryota > Metazoa > Arthropoda > Malacostraca > Decapoda > Penaeidae > Penaeus > Penaeus japonicus. Next base: position 38,576,333 of record NW_028234427.1, on the reverse strand, counting down.
GGTGGGGTGGGGTGTGGAGGGAGGAGGGGTGTGGGGGGAGGGGTTGTATAGGATGAGTAGGACGTTGGGGGTGTGGGTGGACGGAGTAGGAGGGGGGGAGGGGTTGTATAGGATGAGTAGGAGTGTGGGGGGTGTGGGTGGAGGGGGTGTGTGGGTGGGGTTGGAGAGCAGGAGGGTGGGGGGAGGGGTTGTATAGGATGAGTAGGAGTGTGGGGGGTGTGGGTGGAGGGGGTGTGTGGGTGGGGTTGGAGAGCAGGAGGGTGGGGGGAGGGGTTGTATAGGAGATAAAGATGTGTGGTGTGACATGGGGAAAGGGGGGAAGGGAGGGGAGGGAAGTGGGAGGGTTATAAAGAGAAGGAGGATGGGGGGGGAGAGAGGATGGAGTTGGAGTGGGGAGGGGGTGGGAGAAGAGGGGGAGGGGTTGTATGAAGAGGAAGAGGAATGGGGGGAAAGGGGGAAATAAATGAGGTTAGGAGGGATGGATGAGGAATGTATGAAGTGGAGAGAAAGAAGAAGAAGAAAAAATAAAAAGAATGAAAGAGGAGTTGGTGATAATGATAGTCATGGTGATGATTGGTATAGTGGTGATGAAAGGGGAGGGTAATCGTGGGAGTGATGACAGTGGTGGTGACGGCGGTTTGAAAGGAGAGAAGGATAGTAGTGGTGTTGAGATGATGATTATAGTGATGATGATATTGATAATAATAATTATGATATTACTGACAAGTATAATAATAATAATTGTAATAATAATGACGACAATAACAATGATAATGATGAAATTAATAATTATAATGCTAGTGATGATGATGATGATGGTGACGCTGGTAATAATGATGACGATGAGGATGATAAATATAATTATCACATATGTAATGATAGTAATTGAATAAAAAAAAATGCTTTGCACAAAGTGTTCCCTAATCTCAAAAAGGTCTTTTTTTCCGTAAAGTAAATTTATTCACTATACAGCGGGTCAGTCTATCATACCATCATCATCTCAAAGTATTTTGTTATTCTTGAATCATTATTAATTGAATGATGGGAATTTCAAAAATAACTATGATGATAGTTGTAGTAGCGACAACAATCACAATCATATTGATATAATTACAATTAACAATATTCCTTTCGAATGAAACCATACTCTATCCAAAGACCAAGCGATGCGCACTTGTTTCTTCCTATCGCCATTCGTTCGTCTTATGTTTTCTCAGGTTCATCTCGGAGGGCGCCATCTTGCTAAGCTATGCGCACTTGTTTCTTCCTATCGCCATTCGTTCGTCTTTTGTTTTCTCAGGTTCATCTCGAAGGGCGCCA
>NW_028234427.1:38530443-38536436 GCF_977035675.1 Penaeus japonicus | reverse complement strand
ATCTATCTATCTATCTATCTATTTAATATTCGATCTATCTATTTATCATTTTATATCAATTATTATAAACATATATATATTATATATAGATATATATATATATATACTTACACATCATATTATAAAATAAACACATTTGTATATATGCCTTATATTATGTATTTATATATATATTATTATATATTTATATATATATATATGTATATATATATAATATATATATTTATATTTTTGTATATATAAATTTTATATTATATATATATATATTTATTATATAAATTTATATAATGTGTGTCATATTATATAAGTATATATATATATATATATATTATATATATATTTATATATATATATAAGATATGTACTTACTATACTACATACATTATATTATATATTATATATATATTATTAATATATATATATGTATATGTAAATATATATTAAATCTATCTATCTATCTATCTATTCTCTACTATCTATCTTATATCTATTACTATTATCTATCTATTATCTATATATCTTCTATATTTTTTATATATATATAATTTTTTTATAATATATATTTTATACATACACACACACACACACACACACACACACACACACACACACACACACACACACACACATATATATATGTGTGTGTGTGTGTGTGTATATATAGACACACACACACACACAAACGTTACCCCTCTCGCCACCAAAGTTCAAAAAATGTCAGGAAAGTGCCACGGGATTCATTCTTATTTACTTTGAGCAAAGAAGACAAAATTTACTGTTCCTCCAGAGACAGGAATGTCAATGCTGTTTTTTCGTCATATATATATATTTTTTTCTTTGGATGTTCTTAAGTTGGAAAATTTTTGGGTAGTAAGATTCTTATTAGATTGCTTGTCTTTTAGTTTCTCAGAATCTTGCTGTAAGTTGATTCTTATGAGATTCCTTATCCTTCAGTTTCTTAGAATCTTTGGTGTGGTAAGATACTTATAAATTTCCTTGCTAGGAATCTCTGTGTAGTGAGATTCTTACAAACTTCCTTGTCTTTCACTTTCATAGAATCTTCGTGTAATTAGAATCTTATGATATTCCTTGTCTTTCGCTTTCTTAGAATCCTTCCGTTATAGGAATCTTATAATACTCCTTGTCTTTCGTTTTTAGATTATGCGATGTAAGATGTTAAGAGATTCCTTATATTTCGCAATCAGTCTTCCTTCCGCTTTTCGGGACTCATAGATTCAAAATCTTACGTATCTTTCGGTGTATGATGATCTTTCTTAGTAAGATTCTTGTGATCTTGATTATAAGAACATTGGAATAGATAGTATGCTTCAAGTATATTAATATCACAAATTATACTAGTAATAATGACACTTAAAATAATGATTGACAATAATTAAAAGTGGTAAAGTGGTAAAGATTATGAAATCAGTGATAATGATAAAAATTCAGTATCATTATATTGTCATTATTTTTTTTATCATTATTATCATCACTATTATTATTGGTATTATCATTTCTTTAATTATTATTGTTGTTATTATAATCATCCTTATCATCATCATCACTACTATCATTACCATCATTATCATAATTATCATCATTATAACAATTATCTTCCTTATCATCATTATCATTATTATTATTATTATTGTTATTATTATCATTATTATTATCATTATTATTATTAACATTATTATTATTATTATCATTATTATCATTATTATTATTATCATTATTATTATTATTATTATTATCATTATTATCAGTAACAGTAGCATCATTCTAGTCATCTTTTTATTACTCTGATGACAATAAACCCATGTAATGATCAATATTTTAAAGATGATCATAGTTCATATTTTCCTGTTTTCAAGCGAATGAAAATTAATATACATCCTTCATTATCCAGAGCCACTTTTTCAACACTTTAGGTATTGATATCACATCATGTTTCAACATTATGCAAAGACAATTATTTCCAAAGTGCTTGTACTAATATTCAATAATGTTGCATCGTATTGCATCACTATCCCTATTATTTTTTTTTATATCATGTTACTTTCTATATCATTATAGATCCATGTTTGCTGTTGACATGATATGACATAATTTTTCCATACCGTCATGTCAACTACTGACTTTACATCACATCATAATTCGTCATCTTACCATATTTACTAATATAAAACACATCATATTCAGCAATACCATTCCTCTTATAATATAATAATCTACTTTGTAAACATTATGTTTTATACAGGATACGCTTATAACCTTACACATTTCGATCGTTCTATATTTTTTCTTTTTTTTTTTTTTCTTTTTTTTTTCAAAGCATTGCCATGAACCCCCACTCGGCCCGAAGGAAAAGGCAATCATACACTTTCTTGGTTAGAGTTGCACTTTGCTTGAGGGGAGTCTTCGAGTTTTGCAGAGTTTTCAGGTCTTTTGCTACCTCATTACGGATATATTTTTTTTTTTTTTGTGTGTGTGTGAGGTAGGCAACTAGAATCTTTTCAGCGATTGAGGCGAAGATATCTTATGTGTGTTAGAAACATGTATATTAAAGCAAATAGTCAATATCAGATGTAAAACATAAAACGTACATCACGACTTCTATAACAAGGCCTATATACAACAAACGAATAACAGAATATACACACCACAAACGAATAATAAAAAGACACAGCAACACCACCCACCACCCACACACACACACACCACACCCAAACCACAAACAAACAAAAAAGACAAGAAAACTCAAATCAAAAACCACCCACCACACACACCACCACACCCACACCAACACACAAACACACACACACACACCACCTCACCACCCAGTGCGCGCCTTCTTATACGCGTTTTTTAATGTTGTGCGGCACGATACGCGAAAGGCCGTCGATGAAGTCAGCGAAGGAAAGGATCTCACTACATGATCTACAAGTACTAGTAAAGGGGGGGTTTTTTTTTTTTTTTTGGCGGCGTTTTTTTTCTCTTCTTTTCGTTTTCTTTCTTTCTCCCTTCCCTTTCCTTCCCCCTTTCTTCTTATTTTTTCATCTTCATCCCTCCCCTCTCTTTCTTCTATTTCGCTCTCTATATTTCTTTTTATTTTTCTTTACTAGTTAATCTACGATCCGGAAGCTGGTAGTTCGCGTGGTTTAAAAAATCTACCGCGGGCACGCGAGGGGAGAGAGGAAGCGGGTCACTTCCCCGCTCTTTTTGATTCTTTTATTGTTTTTCTCCCGACGACTCTCCTTTTTTAATAACCTCTCAACTTTTTCTTTTTTCTTCTCTTAATAGAATCGCTTCCTTCGGATTCTATCTGCTCGATCCGATTTTTTTTTTTTGGTTTTCGAATATACGATCTTTCGCTTACTTTTTTTTTTTTCTCGGAATCGATCGATTGACTTCCTTTTCGATTTTTCTTCTTCTCTACGATCGATTTTCGACATTTCTTTTTGTTCTTTTTTTCTATTCGATTGATTGGCGTAGATTGGTGTAGGTGTTGTGTGTGTGTGTTATTGTTTTGTTTTTGTTTTTTTCGCTCGGTTTTGGAGGAGAGGATTAAAGTGTGGAAAGCGAGAGCCTGTGTGTGGGGGGTGGGGTGGGGGGGGGGGGGCTGCTACAGAAGGAAAGACAATATAGGGCGAAAATGTATCAGAAATTGTATTTTTTCGAAGCAGAGTGAGGAAGGAAAGGGACTTTGGAAAAAAAACAAAAAAAAAAAAAAAAAAAAAAAAAAAAAAAAACAAAAAAAAAAAAAAAAAAAAAAAAAAAAAAAAAAAAAAAAAAAAAAAAAAAAAAAAAAAAAAAAATGAAGTCTGATTTTGGTTGCGATTCGTGGGACAGCGCGTGGGTTACTTCGGCGTGATAGAGAGGGAAAGACAGAGAGAAAGAGAGAGAGAGAGAGAGAGAGAGAGAGCGAGAGACGAGACGAGAGAGGGTAAGAGAGGGAGCGAGTAGGGAATGAAGAGAAGAGGAGAGAGCGGAGAGAAAGAGTGAGAGAAAGAGAGAAAGAAAGGAAGAGAGAGAAAGAGAGAGAGAGAGAGAGAGAGAGAGAGAGAGAGAGAGAGAGAGAGAGAGAGAGAGAGAGAGAGAGAGAGAGATTGAAAGAACAGAGAGAGATAGAGACACACACGGAGGTAGAGATAGAGATAGAGAGAGAAAGAGATGGATAGATGGACAGACAGATAGAGAGATAGAGAGAGAAAGAGAAAGATAAAAAAAAAAAAACAGAACATTAGAGCTATAGTTTTGGCGAATTTGAAAAATGACTCAAGTTTTATATCTTGTAAACAAAAAAGCAAACACATCCAACGCTTTTCCCAAATTGCTCCTTTGACAACGAGAAAAGAGGGAGGTTTGCAATAACTAAAGTATGAACGTGTTGCTATGTTTCTCGTGCTGTGAAATCACAGTTGAAAACTGACTCTTTTCCTCACCAAATATGATTTCACTTTCATGTTTGCTTTATGAATCTAGCTTTAATTGCATGCTGTATTCGCTAGCACAAGCACAACAATTTCCTGTGACATTGTGATGATGTGATGAATGCAAAGTTGAATTTCGTTATAGCAGGAGTAGGTTGTATTTATTCAGTGAGGAAGTTAAACATTTAATTCTTTTTGAGTTCAGAAGAAGGAAAACTATTTAATATGTCTAACTGAAAACTATAATCTAGTTATGGTGAAATCATTTTTTTTTTCTTCTTTCAAATTGGAACACGAAAAAATAGACAGGTTAGTTATAGCAAAAGGAAAATGTCAGGTTTATTTTTTTTCTTTAATAAAAAAAAAGAAAAAAATGATCAATAACCATTATTTATATAAAAGAATTAGTCTAATTTAATGAAATCTACTTAATCTCCGATGTAAATGCATAGACTATGAAATATATATATATATATATCTAAACGTACAGATATTCATTACTTTGGAAAATCAACAAATTTCAAGGCATTACGACCTTGGCATTAAATAATCGTAAAATTATGCCCACTCGTAAAATCGATACTTAGCAGAGTCATATGTACACAGTCAACAAATATTGAAGCTCGCAAATGTTAAAAAAAAAATATATATATATATATATGTATACATATGCAAAGAATACGTTAATCCTGACACATACACACATATGAAAACCTCCTGCTCTCCCCCCCTCCCCAGCTTCTTCTACACCCCCCCCCCCCCTAAACCCACCAACTGACTTCTCCCTCTAAACCCTACCCCTGACCACGCCTCCTAACCCCTCCCTTTGCCTCCTAGTACCGCCTCCTTACACCTCCCTTGCCATCCCCCCCTCTCCCCCCTCTTTTAGGCTCCTCCCACCCCCACCATTGCATAACCTGCATGGCACCATTTTCCCCTCTTCGCATTGAGGTCATGTTAAAGAGGGACGCGGCTACACCAGTGCCTGACCTACTTACAATTACTTACACGTATTGCCTTACACTTGTCCTAGTTTCGATACACTTACTTAAGTACTTAAGAAGTATTTCTACCCAAACTTGGACTAAAAGGGACATAAATTTTTCGTAAAAAATAATTGAGATTTTTTAAATTTTTTATTGTCTTTTGTTTTTGTATTTTTTTTTTCGTTTTGGGTTGTTTAATTTTTTTTTATTTTTTTTTTATTTTTTTTTTTCGTTGGCGCATTTCTCTAAGAGCACTTCTCCCAAGTGACGTATTTTATGCTTCACGCTATGCTGCTCGGCCGCCTGACGACCTCGTTTTATGCTGACAGTCTCCATGATGCTGGCACCTCCCCCCATCCCACGAAGTCACTTTACGGTGCTGACAGTTTCTTGGTGCAGACAGCCCACTTACGACGAGGACATTTTATTGCTGGTGACAATCCCTCGTTCCTGACAGCTACCCATTACTGACAGCTACCCATTACTGACAGCTACCCATTACTAACAGCTACCCATTACTGACAGCTACCCATTACTGACAGCTACCCATTACTAACAGCTACCCACTACTGAC
>NW_028234427.1:38519787-38530343 GCF_977035675.1 Penaeus japonicus | reverse complement strand
ATAAATGGATGTGTAATAAATGAACCTGCAATAATTAGAAGTGCAATAAATGGACGTGTAATAAATGGACCTGCAATAAATGGACGTGCAGTAACAGGACGTGTAATATATGGACTTGTAATAAATGGACGTGTAATAAATGAACGCGTAATAAGTGGATGTGTAATAAATGGACGTGAAATAAGCGGACATGTAATAAACGGGCGTGCAATAAACGGACGCGTAATAAATGGACATGTAATAAATGGACGCGTAATAAGTGGACGTGTAATAAATGGACATGTAATAAACGTTCGTATAGGAAATGGATGTGCAATTAATGGACGTGCAATAAATGAACGTGTAATAAATGGACGTGTAATAAATGGACGTGTAATAAATGGAACTGTAATAATTGGACGTGCAGTAAAAGGACGTGCAATATATGGACGTGTAATAAATGGAGGTGTTATAAATGGACGCGTAATAAGTGGACGTGCAATAAACGGACGTGCAATAAACGGACGTGTAATAAATGGACATGTAATAAACGTTCGTATAGGAAATGGATGTGCAATTAATGGACGTGCAATAAATGAACGTGTAATAAATGGACGTGTAATAAATGGACGTGTAATAAATGGAACTGCAATAATTGGACGTGCAGTAAAAGGACGTGCAATATAAGGACGTGTAATAAATGGACGTGTAATAAATGGACCTGCAATAATTGGACGTGCAGTAAAAGGACGTGCAATATATGGACGTGTAATAAATGGACATGTAATAAACGTTCGTATAGGAAATGGATGTGCAATTAATGGACGTGTAATAAATGAACGTGTAATAAATGGAACTGCAATAATAGGACGTGCAGTAAAAGGACGTGCAATATAAGGACGTGTAATAAATGGACGTGTAATAAATGGACCTGCAATAATTGGACGTGCAGTAAAAGGACGTGCAATATATGGACGTGTAATAAATGGACGTGTTATGAATGGACGCGTAATAAGTGGACGTGCAATAAACGGACTTGCAATAAACGGACGTGTAATAAAAGGACGTGTAATAAACGGACGTGTAGGAAATGGACGTGCAATAGATAGACGTGTAATGATTGGACGTGCAATAAATGGACGTACAATAAATGGACGTGCAATATATGGACGTATGATAAACAATCTATATAACAATCTATATGATAAATAATATATATAATATATGATACATAATAAATGATATATAATATATGACCTATAATTAATTACCTATGATAAATAATAATTAATGATAAATAATATACAACAAAAAATATATAATAAATGACCTAAAATAGATTACTTATGATAAGTAATCTATAATAAATAATCTGCAATAAATGATTTATAATACATGATCTACAATAAGTTATCTATAATAAATGATCTATAATAAATTATCTATAAAAAATAATCTATAATAGATAATGTATAATAAACGATCTATAATAATTCATATTCAACAAATGATCTATAAATGTATATTATATAATCTATAATCTAAAATGCATAAAAAGTAACCTATGATAAATAATGTATAACAATTACTACAACATTAATATTCTCTATCAAATAATCTATAATCTATAATAATGATATATATATGATCTATAATTAATGATACATAAATAATGATTTATAATAAAAAATATTTAATATATAATCGCTAATATGTTATTTTCAATAAATAATTTGTGAAAAATAATCTGATAAATAAATGAATAATAAACGGACGTGCATAATCTATAATAAATAATGTATAATAAATAATCTTCAATTGATAATCTATATCTCATCTGGAATTAATAATAATGAATGTTCTATAATATATAACCAATAATAATTAATTTATAATAAATAGTCTGTGATACATAATCTATATTATATCATCTACAATCTTTAATAGATAATCTATAACAAATAATTAATAATGAACAATCCATAATAAATCATCTATAATATATTGCAAACATATATCTAATAATCTAATATAGAAAAATATATAACAATTACTCTATAAAAAAAATACTATATAAGAAATAATCTTTGATAAATAATCTGTAATAAAAAATCTATAAACAATTCTCAATAATAAATAAATATGATAAATTGTATTTAATAAATATGTAATAACAAATAATATGCAATAGAAATAAAAAATATCTAATAAATGATATAGTAAAGATATATAATAAATTATGTATGATAAAATTTATATATATAATAAATAAATATTGAACGTGTAATAAATGGACGTGTAGTAAATGGGCGTGAAATATATGGACGTATAATAAATGAACAAATGATAAATGAACATAATATATATATATATATATATATATATATATATATATATATATATATATATATATATATATATATATATATATTATATATATATATATATATATATATATATATATATATATATATATATATATATATACTATATATTAATTTATATATGTGTGTGTATTATATATATATATATATATATATATATATATATATATATATATTATATATAATATATATATATATTATATAAACATATATACAATTAATAACACTGCCACTAAAAGACAGGAAAGCAAGTTTTTCCTTTATTTTAGTGGCACTGTCATTAATTCTGTTATGTGAACATTTTTTGTGATTCATACATATATACATATGTAATGAATATACAATAAACAGATATAAAATAAATATAATAAATGATCATATAAAACAAACTATATATAATAAATGATCATATAAAACAAATCATATATAATAAATTATATAATATAAATAAATAATGATATATAGATTAATGATAAATAAATGAATGATAAATAAATAAATGATAATTAAATAAATGATAAATAAATAAATTATAAATAAATGAATGATAAATAAAGGTATATTAAATGAATGGATGATGAATAAAGGTATATTAAATGAATATATAATAAATTAAATATATAATAGATAGATATAAAAAATATATATTTCAAAAAAGAGATATATATAATAAATGATATATAATATATATACATATATACATATCTATGTTTATACATATATATATATATATATATTATATATATTATATATATATATTATATATATATATATATATATATATATATATATATATATATATATATATATATATATAATATATTATATATATATATATATATTATATATGTATATGTTTTACATATGTATATATATTATCTACATCTATATATATGAATGCATATATATATATATATATATATATATATATATATATATATATATATATATGTATATGTATATATATATATATATATATATATATATATATATTATATATATATATATATATATATATATATTATATATATATATATATATATATATATATATATATATATATATATATATATATATATATAGTGAATAAACAATAAATAAGTATATGATAAATAGATATCTAAAAAAGATAAATACATAAGAAAATATATAATAAACAAATTTAGAATAAATAAACGTATAATGAATAAACATAATAAACGGACGTGTAATAAAGGGACGTGCAATAAACGGATGTCTAATAAAAGGACATGTAATAAGCGGACGTGCAATAACCGGATATGCAATAAAAGGAAGTGCAATACTTGGAAGTGCACTAAACACTATTACACTGGGCGTGTAATAAATAGACGTGTAATAAAAGGGCCTGTAATAAATGGACGTGCAATAAATGGACATGCAATAAATGGAGATGCTATAAATGGACGTGAAATAAATGGACATGCAATGAATAGACGTGCAATAAATGGACGTGCAATAAATGGACGTGTAATAAACGGACGTGTAATAATCGGACGTGTAATAAACGGACGTGTAATAAATGGATGTGTAATAAATGGACATGTTATAAATGGACGTGTAATAAGTGGACGTGTAATAAAAGGATGTGTAATAAAAGTATTCGTAATTATGGAATATGTGATAAATGGACGTGTAATATATAAATATGTATAAGGATGTATAATAAATGAATGTATAATAGATAAACATATACAATAAATATATGATAAATAGATATAAAATAAATTATTTATATTAAATGATATATAACATATGATATATAGTAAATTATATATAATAAATTATATAAGATAAATCATATATAATAGATTATATGTAATGCATTAAATATAATAAAGTATATATAAGAAGTTATATGTAATAAATTATATATGATAAATTATATATGATAAATTATATATAATAAATTACATATAATAAATTATATATGATAAATTATATATAATAAATCATATATAATAAATTATATATAGTAAATATATATATACTAAATTATGTATGTTATATAAAACAATATATATACTATATTATATATAATAAATGACATATTATAAATGACATATAATTTATGACCTATAACATATAATCTATAATAAAAAATCTATAATAAATAACCTAAAATGAATGATCTAAAATACATGATTTTTAATAAATGATATATAATGAATGATCTACAATAAATGATGTATAATAGATAATCTTTAATAAATTATCTAAAATAGATTATCTAAAATAATTGATATAGATTGATAATGATATTGATGTCATATTGATTATCAATTTTAAATTATTTATTATAAATTACTTATTATATAGTAATTATTATAGATTATTTACCACAAATTATTTATGAAAAATACGTATTAAAGATTATAGATAATTTATTATAAATCATTATTCATTTATCATTATATTAGATCATATATTATATATCATTTTTTATAGATTATAGATTATTTATGCTACAGTAATTATCATAGATTACTTGTCATGTCCACCTAATATTTATTTTAGATTATATATTATATGATATTTATTATAGATTATTTATTATAGATAATTTATTATAGATCATAATTGTAGATCATTGATTGTAGATCATTCATAATAGATTATTAACCACTGATTATTCATTATAAATTAATTACTATTGGTTATATATTATAGATTATTTATTATAGATTATTTATTATAGAGTATTTATTACCTAGTGATTATTATAGATTATTTACCACAAATTAATTATTCAAAAAAATACTTATTAAAGATTATATATCATAGATTATTTAGTACATATCATTATTCATGTATCATTAATTATAGCTCACATATCTATTATTCCTTATAGATTATAGAGTATTTATGTTATAGTAATTATTATAGATTATTTATCATAGTTTACTTATTATTTATTTTTGATTTTATATTATACAATATTTATTATATATTATTCATTATAGATCATTTATTGAATATCAATTGTTGTAGATTATGTATCATAGATCATTTATTATAGATTATTTATTATAGATCATTTAATGCAGATAATTTATAGTAGATCATTTATTACAAATCATTTATCAAAGATCATATATTGTAGATCATTTATCATTGATTACATATTATTGATTATTTATTATAGATTATTTATTATAGGTCATTTATTATTTATTATATTTAGATATTCATTCATACCTTTCTACTACATTTGTTGCTATGATCTCTGTTCATATAATAAATATACAATGAATATATGATAAATAGATGTATATTAAACGATATATAACAAGTAATACAAAATAAATTATATATGATAATATATATAATAAATTATATACAATGAATTATATATACTTTATATATGATATATCATATATAATAAATGACCTATGATAAATAATCTATAATAAATAATCATATTATTTATAAAAAAAAGTCTATAATACATGATCTTTAATAAATGACATATGATAAATCAATATGATAAATAAAAGATCTACTATAAATAATCTCCGATATAATAAACGATATAATAATTATTATTCAATAAATTACCTATAACAGATAATCTATAATAAATCTCATATAATATATAATCTAAAATAAATAATAAGTGACATTTGATAAATAATATATATATATTCTATAGTTGTTGTTTTTTTCAATAATCTGTGATAAATAATCTATAATAATTACTATATAATAAAGTGTTTATAATAATCGACAATTAATAATCTATATGACATCTGTAATTAATAATCAATAATGAATAATCTATAATATATGGACAATAATGATTAATTTATAATAGATATTCTGTGATAAAAATCTACACTAATGATCTATAATAGATTATCTATAATAAATCATCTATAATAAATCATCTATGATAAATAGTTTATGACAAATATCTATAATAAATAGTTTATGACAAATATCTATAATATATTATATAATATAAATATGTAATAAGATGAAATAAAAAATACTATAAGAGAAATGATATACAACAAAAAATCTGTAGTAAATAATCTATAAAAAAAAATCCCAATAAGAAATAAAATATGATAAATAATATGTAATAAATAATATATATTAAATAATCTACACTAATATTCAATATATGATAAATGTATTTGATAAATGATATACAAGAAACAATATATAATAAATGATATACAATAAATATTATATAGTAAAAGATATATTATATATGATATATAATAAATAATGTATGATAAATTATTCATGCTAAATAATGCATAAAAAATCTGTAACAAATAATCTATAACAAATTATCTATAATAAAGGATTTATAATTAAACTATAATAACTGATCTATAAGAAATGATCTATAATAAAATATCAATAATAAATTATCTATATATATGATCTATGATAAATGATCTTTAAGAATCAATTCATGATATTTCATATATAATCTATAATAAATAATCTATGAAAAATAATCTTTGATAAATAATCTATAACAAATTATCTATCCTTAATTATCTATAGTAAATGATCGATAATAAATTATCTATAATAAATAATCAATAATAAAAATTCTATGAAATATATTTCATATGAGATAATCCATAATTAATAATATATGGTAAATAATCTTTAAAAATCACCCTTTAATAACTACCCTAGAATAAAAAAAACTATGATAAATCATCTACAATAATCTATAATACAGTCTCTATAATAAATAATATGTCATACATAAAATGTAATAAATAATATATAATATATAAAATGTGGTAAACAATATCTAATTGATATGTAATTAATGATATGTAATGAATATGTAATAAATTACATATAATAGATTATATACAAAACATAGTATATGATAAATGATATGTAATAAATGATATATAATAAATCATATATGATAAATTATATGTAACAAATGATATATAATAAATATATAATAAAATATATATATAATAAATGGTATATGATATATAATAAATGGTATATAATAAACGATAGATAATAAATGATATATAATAAAGGAGATATGATAAATGATCTCTGATAAATGATCTATAATAAATGATCTATAATAAATGATCTATAATAAATGTTCTATAATAAATTATCTATAATAAATAATCTATGAATTATTTATAATACATTTTCTATAATAGATAATTTCTAATAAATGATCTATAATGAATGATCTATGATAAATGATCTATAATAAATGAAATACAATAAATTATATATAAAAACGATCTATAATAAATGATATAGGATAAATCATTTATAATAAAATATCTTTAATGAATAAATTATGATAAATGATCTATAATGATTATATGATAAATGATCCACAAAAAATAAGCTATAATAACATATGATATATAATTTCTCATAGATAAAGCATGATAATTCACAATTAATCATATATAATAAATGATCTATAACAAATCATTTATAATAAATAATCTATGATAAATAATCTATAATTAATAATATATAATATATAATAAGTATAAATGATATATAATATATAATGAGTATAAATAATCTACAGTAGATAATCTATGATAAGTAATCTATACTAATTACTCTTTAATAAATAATCAATGATAAATAATCTATAATACATATTCTATATCTATATAATAAATAACATGGAATAGATATATGATAGATAATATATAACAATTTCTATCTAACATAAGATATAATAAATTATATATAATAAATGATACATAATAAATGTATAAATGTAATAAATGTCTATAGTATATTATCTATAATGAATTATCTATAATAAATGATCTATAACAAGTGATCTACAATAAATGACCTATTATAATTGATATATTATAAATCATCTATAACAAATGATCTATAACAAATGATCTATAACAAATGATCTATAATCAATGATCTATGATAACTGATAATAAAATATCTATAATAAATTATCAATAATGATTAATCTAAAATAAATATTACGTAATAAATATTAAATAAGTAAATAGTAAAAGATTGTATTAAATATGTAATTTATGATATTAAAAAACTAATATGTGACACATAATAAATTGTATATGATAAATCATTTATAATTATATACAATACACGATTTATAATAAATAATTCATCATATACCATGTTACATATTTGATATATGATGATATACAATATATGATATATAACATATGATAAATAATATATAGTAAATGACATACAATAAATTATAGATAGTTAATGAAATATAGTAAATGATATATAGCAAACTATCAATATTAAATTCTATAACTGATCTATAATATATGATCTATAGTAAATGATAAATGATCTATAGTAAATGATCTATAGCAAATAATCTATAGTAAATGATCTATAGTAAATTATATATAGTATATGAAATATAAAATATATTCTATAATAAGTGATATGTAATAATTAATTTATAATGAATGAATTGTATAAATGATATGAATGTATGTATATGTATATGTATATATATATATATATATATATATATATATATATATATATATATATATATATATATATATATATATATATGGAAGTGCAATAGATAGACGTGCAATAAATGGACATGCAATAAATAGACCTGCGTGTAGTAAATGGAGGTGTTATGAATGGACGGGTAATAAATGAGCCTGTAACAATAGGACGTGTAATGGACGTGTAATAAATGGACCTGCAATAAATGGACGTGCAGTAAATGGACGTGTAATAACTGGACCTGCAATAAATGGACGGGCAGTAAAAGGACGTGCAATATATGGGCGTGTAATAAATGATCGTGTGATAAACGGACGTGTAATAAATGGATCTGAAATAAATGGATGTTCAATAAATAGACATGTAATAAATGGACGTGTAATAAATGGACCTGCAATAAATGGAAGAGCAATAAATGGACGTGTTATAAATGGACGTGTAATAAATGGACCTGCAATAAATGGGCGTGTAATAAATGGACGTGTTATAAATGGACGTGTAATAAATGGACGTGTAATAAACGGATGTGAAATAAACGTACTCGTAACTATGGAACATATGATAAATGGACGTGTAATAAATGAATGTGTAACAAATAAACATCTAATAAATGGACGTGTAATACATGGATATGTAATACATGAACGTGTAACATATGGCCGTATAATACAAGGATGTATAATAAATGAATGTATAATGAATAAACATATGATAAATATACAATAAATAAATATATGATATATACATATACAATAAATTATGTATATTAAATGATATATAACATATGATATATAACAATTTATATATAATAAATTATATATAATTATTAATATATAATAAATTATATATGATAAATTATATATGATAAATTATATATAATGAATTATGAATAATAGATTATATATAATGAATATATATAATGAATTATATATGTTATATAGTAAATAATACATATACTAGATTATATATAATAAATATATAGCAAATGATATATATTATAAAATGACGTATAATTTATGATCTATGATAAATAATCTATAATAAATAATCTATAATAAATAATCTACAATGAATGATTTATAATACATGATCTTTCATAAATGATATATAATGAATGATCTAAAATAAATTATCTATGATAATTGATATAGATTGATATTGATGCCATATAAATGATTTTTTATTTAGTAATTATTATAGATTATTTACCACAGATTACTTATTAAAAAACACCTATTAAAGATTATAGATAATTTATTATAAATCATTATTTATTTATCATTATATTATAATATATGTTATATATCATTTATTATAGATTATTTATGCTATAGTAATTATTTAGATTATTTATCAAGGTCACTTATTATTTTTTTGGATTATATATTATAAGATATTTATTATAGATCATTTATTATAGATCATTATTGTAGATCATTGATTGTAGATCATTCACAATAGATTATTCATCACAGATTATTTATCATAAATTAATTACTATTAATTGTATATTATAGATTATTTATTCTATATCATTTATTATAGAGTATTTATTACATAGTAATTATTATAGATGATTTACCACAAATTATTTATAAAAAAAAATATTTATTAAAGATTATATATTATAGATTATTTTGTTACAAATTATTATTTATGTATCATTAATTA
>NW_028234427.1:38512287-38514787 GCF_977035675.1 Penaeus japonicus | reverse complement strand
GTGATAGCGAATTTTTACGAACATCTCCCGCGGGCGCTCGGCAGCCACGGAATCACAAATTCAAGTCCCAAATCAAGTTACCAAGGTTATATGTGTGAGAAGATGGTAGAATGCAGTAACGCATTTTAAGATATACAAATTTTTTACCTCCCTGACCGGGACTCGAACCCACGCCGTAAGATCGACAGGCGCGGTTGATACCGCTCGGCTACACGACCCGTCAAAAGAGATGTTCAACCAGACGCCTTATGAGATGTCATGGACATTACCTATGTGTTCTTATCAGAACAGTGATAGCGAATTTTTACGAACATCTCCCGCGGGCGCTCGGCAGCCACGGAATCACAAATTCAAGTCCCAAATCAAGTTACCAAGGTTATATGTGTGAGAAGATGGTAGAATGCAGTAACGCATTTTAAGATATACAAATTTTTTACCTCCCTGACCGGGACTCGAACCCACGCCGTAAGATCGACAGGCATGGTTGATACCGCTCGGCTACACGACCCGTCAAAAGAGATGTTCAACCAGACACCTTATGAGATGTCATGGACATTACCTATGTGTTCTTATCAGAACAGTGATAGCGAATTTTTACGAACATCTCCCGCGGGCGCTCGGCAGCCACGGAATCACAAATTCAAGTCCCAAATCAAGTTACCAAGGTTATATGTGTGAGAAGATGGTAGAATGCAGTAACGCATTTTAAGATATACAAATTTTTTACCTCCCTGACCGGGACTCGAACCCACGCCATAAGATCGACAGGCACGGTTGATACCGCTCGGCTACACGACCCGTCAAAAGAGATGTTCAACCAGACGCCTTATGAGATGTCATGGACATTACCTATGTGTTCTTATCAGAACAGTGATAGCGAATTTTTACGAACATCTCCCGCGGGCGCTCGGCAGCCACGGAATCACAAATTCAAGTCCCAAATCAAGTTACCAAGGTTATATGTGTGAGAAGATGGTAGAATGCAGTAACGCATTTTAAGATATACAATTTTTTTTTTTTTTTTACCTCCCTGACCGGTAATAAACGGACGTGTAGGAAATGGACGTGCAATTAATAGACATGCAATAAATAGACGTGTAATATACACGTCCGTGTAATAAACAGACGTGTAATTAACGGACATGAAATAAACGGACGTGTAATAAACGGACGTGTAGGAAATGGGCGGGCAATAAATGGACGTGTAATAAATGGGCGTGTAATAAATGGACGTGTAATAAATGGACCTGTAATAATTGGAATTGCAGTAAATGGACGTGTAATAAATGGACCTGCAATAATTGGGCATGCAGTAAATGGACATGTAATAAATGGACCTGCAATAAATGGACGTACAGTAAAAGGACGTGCAATATATGGACGTGTAATAAATGGACGCGTAATAAGTGGACGTGTAATAAACGGACGTGTAATAAACGGAAGTGTGATAAACGGACGTGTAATAAACGGATGTGTAGGAAATGGACGTGCAATAAATGGACGTGTAATGCATGGGTGTGTAATAGATGGACGTGAAATAAATGGATCTCCAATAATTGGAAGTGCAGTAAATGGACGTGTAATAAGTGGGCCTGTATACAAAGAGGCTGGGAAAGGGAAACAGGAGGTAGAAAAAGGACATGCAATATAATGGACGTGGATAAGGAGGAAGAGGATAAGACAAAGGAGGGGGAGAGGGAAAGGGGAAAGGAGAGAAGGATGGAAGGAAATAGAGAAGGCAGAAGGAGGAGGAGACAGAGAGGAGAAGGAAGAAGGGAGAAGAGGGAGGAGACAGAGAGGCAGAGGGAGAAAGAGAGGAAGAGGGAGGAGGGAGATAGAGAGGCAGAGGAGAGGAGAGGGAGCAGAAGAGGAGGAGAAGGAGAAGAGAGGAAGAGAGGACGTGGGGAGGAGGCAGAAAGAGAAAGAGGGAGAAAGAGAGGCAGAGGGAGAAGGGAGACAAAGTGGCAGAGGGAGGAGGGAGACAGAGAGGCAGAGGGAGGAGGGAGACAGAGGGGCATAGGGAGTAGCGAGACAGATGCAGAGGGAGTAGCCAGACAGAGAGGCAGAAGGAGGGAGACAGACAGGCAGAGGGAAGAGGGAGACAGAGAAGCAGAGGGAGGAGGGAGACACAGAGAGGCGGAGGGAGGAGGGAGAGAGAGAGGCAGAGGGAGGAGGGAGACAAAGAGGCAGAAGAAGGAGGGAAACAGAGAGAAAGAAGAAGGAGGGAGACAGAGAGGCAGAGGGAGGAGGGAGACAGAGAGACAGAGGAAGGAGGGAGACAGAGGAAGAGGGAGGAGGGAGAGGTAGAGGTAGAGAAGAGAGACAGAGAGGCAGAGGGATGAACGAGACAGAGGCAGTAGAAGGAGGGAGACAGAGAGGCTGAGAGATAAGGGAGACAAAGAGGCAGAGGGAGGAAGGAGACAGAGAGACAGAGGGAGGAGGGAGACAGAGAGGCATAAGGAGGAGGGAGACAGAGAGGAGAGAGACAAAGAGGCAGAGG
>NW_028234427.1:38456211-38466211 GCF_977035675.1 Penaeus japonicus | reverse complement strand
GTTTTTGGACGTCGCAGAATAATAAAGCACCATAAAGTTTGTGTGTTTTTAAACCGGTAGGATGTTTTCGCTTTTTCAATTTTTTGGATTTTCGTGGTTATAACCTAGACATCATACATTAGTTAGTGTGACTGAAGGATCTGAATGTTTTCATTTAGGAACTTTAATTTTAATTCATTAGGCCCTGTCTGGATGAATGAAAAATCTAATCCGGCTTAGAGTTTTTCATTGTAAGTCCATTTATCTTGGTCAAAAAAGTGAGTGGGGAACATGTTATATGATTCATTTCTGAATTTAAAGTTTTACCCTGTTTTGCATCCAGGTTTGGATCTTTCATGAAATAGTTGTAAACGTTAGTTTGCAAAGATTTTTCCTGAGATTCGTAGTTGTTATTCTGGCACAAGGTGTGTTCAGGTGTAGGCTATAATTCACTCATTTCATGGTTAATACGGCTGAGTATTGTTTGCCTTTTATTTCTACGTAGTATGTGTTTTTTACATAGCTGTAGCATGGTCATTCATGAGAATATTAACTCACAAAATTATGATAAATGAGACAGGTTTATTCAATTCCAAACTACAGATGTTTGAGCTTAACAAATCCTGAAATTAGGAGCAGGGCAAGGGAAAGGCTAGAAAAATCAGAATGTTTAATATTTTCGCAAAAACTTTTGTTCTAAATTATATGAAAGACTAAGCAAGAGTGCATTTGAAATATAGTCATAGCTTCTGTTTCTACAGACTGTAGCTATACGAGTTAAGTAAAACACTTTTGCTGGGCAATTCTAGGAGAAAACTAAAATTTTGTGGTGTCCTTCAGTATCAGCTTTTTCAGTAATTTGCATTGAGGCTTCATACATTTTGTAATACGATTTTATAGATGGTCTTTAAAAATGTCTGCACTTTGTTTGGCATTTTATCGAGCAGATGAAGTGAGAATTAGAATAGATTTTTAAACAGATTCCTGCCTCTTTATGTATACAATCATATTCAGTGCATTGAGGAATGTTAACCATTTCATGTTTTTCAGGAGGGAAGAAATTCATGAAATCCGGTAAGGAACAGCCCCCGGATAACTGAAATCCATAAGCAA
Source organism: Penaeus japonicus (assembly GCF_977035675.1). Classification (NCBI taxonomy): domain Eukaryota; kingdom Metazoa; phylum Arthropoda; class Malacostraca; order Decapoda; family Penaeidae; genus Penaeus; species Penaeus japonicus. The sequence goes on along the minus strand of NW_028234427.1, from coordinate 38,465,119 downwards.
GGAAAGCAGAGCTGGAGCTGGGGCGAAATCATAGTACGAGGAAGCGCCTGGCCCCAGGTAGTCCGTAACAAAGAAGCCTCCAAGATTGACAGTAGAATGTTGCTGTGCAGTATTGAATATATAGGATCTGTTTGCGCGTAATTGCTCAGAGCCCGAACGAGCTCCCATCAAGCAATTAAAGTGGGAATCTGGCTCTTCGCGTATTTTCACAGGGCGAAGAGAGGACTTAGCTTCGGTTTGTATTTTTATTTTGGATATAGAGAGGTATGAAGGTGGAACTGAGCACTTAGTACGTATTGGCATGGTGAATGAGTGGACTTACCTTCAGTTGTATGGATTTTTTTTGCTATTAAAAGATTAAGAACAAACATCATATTAAGAACTTGATTCGTGAGATGAAGAGATTTGTCGTTGTTTTTCATTTTCTAAGTAATTTGTTTAACGTGAAAAATAACGTTTCACAAGGTGTATATATCTAGCTTGGGGTCACATTGTCATTTGTTTTATATATAATCTTTTATGATATTAAACTATTATATTGGGTTAGACGTTTTAGAATATAATCTGCTATCAAATAATTATTTATGGATTTTTTGTCATATAAATTACTATAATTTTATGGAGTCGTTTTTTAATCGTAATTCTTTGCTGTGTGATGGGTATTATTTTAGAATGACTATAATTATATAAATTCTTTGATTGTTTGTGTAGATTGCTAATATAAAGGTAATAATGGTTGAAAGCAGTATTTTTTGTGTATATAAATTAAATATAATATGGAAAGACGATATTTGCAATGTCTGACGTTTTTGTAGTGCAATGCAATTTTGGGCCACTTTATTATTAAGTTTGTCCCAGGTGACAGAAAACCTAGAATGTATTGGTGAATAGCTAATATTACACATAAATAAAAAAGTGAAACATGAATTGATGATGTTCTATGGGATGATAACTCGGTATGGGTTGACGTTCTTAGGGTGATGGGGGGGGGGGGGGGGGGGTTAATAATTTAAATATAACAGTCGGCATACGCATTAAGTGGCACTTTTCAGACGTTTATATGATTGAATAAGAGCAACTAATTGGCATATAGATATCTGTTAGTCAGTAATGAGGTGATATAACTTGATCATACCAGCTTAGTTTCTTTTTGATTTTTTTGCAGCTTTTGTGCATTTTTGCAAATAGGAATTACAGCTGTAGGAAATAGTTGGTACTTTCAAAAGAATCATTTCCCTCCAAGTTTGATGGAGAATTTATGTGTTCCAAATATAGTATAAAATTTTTGCTACATTAACAAAGTTATTTATCTATATATATGTTATTATTCCCCTCCAGACAAATGAGTGTGTTAGTAAGTAAAAGAAATTTTTTTTTTTTAGGTCAGATAATTCGTTGGGGGTGCATGTTTAAATTTTTAAGTTATGTTTGAATTAATACACTCTTTTTAATGGAATATGGAATTAGGCATACTGGTATTTTCTTTGCTTATATATGTATGACATACATACAATTCAGAGATTTATGTGTGTCTGTGTGTGTTTGTGTGTGTGTGTGTTGTGTGTGTGGTGTGTGGGTGTGTGTAATATATATATATATTATATATATATATATATATATATATATATATAATATATTGATAGTTTTATATATTTTTATATGCATATAGAAAATATTTATATATATATATATAGATTTATATAAATATATATATAATATATATAATGAATATATATTTTATATATATATTTATATATATATATATATAAATATATATATATATATAATATTTAGTATTATTATGCATATATTTTTAATATATTTATATATATAGTTATATAATAGATAATTATAATATTAATTAATATTTATTATATATAAATATATATATTAATATATAAAACTATAAGTAGATATATATTTAGTATAAGTATATATTATGGGGGGGTGGGTGTGTGGGGTGTGTGGTGTGTGTGGTAGGGTAGGGTGTTATGTTGTATTGTATTTTGGGGTAGTATGTATTTTTGTAGGTTATAAATTTAATTTAATTTTATAATTTTTATAAATATATTTTATATATATTATTAATATGTGTGTGTGTGTGTGTTGTGTGGGTGTTGTGTTGTGTATTGGGGGGTTTTATATATAATATAATATATATATATTTTTATATATTTATTTTATATAATATAATTATATATATAATTTATTATAATTTTATATTTTAGTTTTATTTATATTTTATATTTATATATAATATATTCTATATATATTATAAATTTAAATAATTTTTAATTGTGTGTGGGGGGGTGGGGGGTTTAATACATATATTAAATTTTTATATTAATAATATTAAAATAAAAATATTTATTTTTTAATTATATTGTAATTTCACCACCACCAAAATATAATTAATTATATAAATATACAGGGGGTTTTTTATTTTAAAATATAAATATTATTTATAAAAATATAAAATCTATAATATTAATATTTTTATATTAAATTATTATTGTTTTTATTTAAATATTATTAAATATTTTTATTTTTTATTTTATTATTCCAAACAACCACCCCCCCCCTCTCTCTCCTCTCTCTTTTATATATATATATAATATTTATTTTTATATATATATTTATATATATATATCTTATATCTATATATCTATATTCTATATCTATATATATATATTTATATATATATATGTATATTATATTTATATTATATATTTTATATATCTATATTTCTATATTCTATAATTTTTTATTATATCTATATATATATATATTTTATATATATATATATATATATATATAATATATATATAATATATATATATATTTTGTAATTTACACACACACACCAAAATATATATATTATATTTTTAATATATATATAAATTTATAATAATTATATATATATAATATATATATATATTATTATTTTTTATATTTTATATTTATATATTTATATATATTGTATTATATATATATTATATATATATTTTATATATAAATATATATATATATATATATATATATTATAAGTGAGAGGAGAGAGAGAAATATATATATATTTAATTATATATATATATATATTATATATATATATATAATAATATTATCTATATAGAGAGAGAGAGGTGAGAGAGAGAAGAGAGAGGTGGAGTTGGAGGGGTGCGTTGTGTGAAGTGTGTATGGTGGGTAGTGGGGTGGGTGGGTGTAGAGTGAGTGTGTGTTCTGAGTGTATGAGGTGTGTGGTGCGGGGTGTGGAGTGTGGGACGGGTGTGGTGGATGAGGTGGGTGTGGGGTGTGCGTGAGGGGGAGGGGTGCGGTGGTAGCCGAGGGTGGGTGTGGGTGCGGTGTGGAGTCGTTGTGATGAGTGGTGTCAGTACGAGGGTGTGAGAGGGAGGTGAGTGTGGAGAGGGAGGTGTGTGTGGGGTGCGTGTCGGGTGTGTGGAGTGTGGGTGGGAGATGGTGTGATGTTGGTAGAGTAGGTGAGTGTTGTGTTGTCTGGGTGCGTGGGTGGTGTGGGGTGGCTGTGTGTGGTGTGTGGTTGCGTGAGGGTGGGTTAGGTGTATGTTGTGTAGTACGGAGGTGTGGGTGTGTGTTGGGGGGGGGGGGTGGGTGTGGTGAGAGGTTGAGTGTAGATGTGACGTTTTGAGAGGGTGGGGGGTGGAGTGGTTGGAGAATGAGGTTGAGTGTGGTGAGAGTGTAGTGGGAGGGTGTGGAGAGGGTGAGGTTGAGAGTGGTCGTGGAGACGAGAGAAGAGAGAGGTGGAGGTGTGTGTGACAGGAGTGTGAGGAGTGGCTTTGAGTGTGTGTGTGATGTGGGTTTATTTTGAGTGTTTAGTATGAGATAGATGTTGAGATGTTTGATAGTGTTAGAGATATAGATTTATACATATGTTGTTATGATAGAGAGATATAGTGAGAATATATAGTTAGAGATTTTTTTTATAGATTGATCATATTGATTTAGTTTTTTATTTTTAGGTAGAGATTGATAGATTTGAGTAGTTAGTATAGTATATTTTTGTTTTGATAGTAGAGAGGTATTTTTTTTAGATAGATATTTAGAGAGATAGATATATTGAATATGTATATTGTATATTTAGATATATAGAGATATACATATTTAGAGATACGCTTTATTATATATATATTGATATATTTATTATACATATATATATATTATTTTTTTATATATATATTATATTTATATATATATATTTATTATATATTTATATATGTATATATATATATATATATTTATATATATATATAATATATATATGTATATATATATAATATATCTATATATGTATATATATATATATATATATATATATATATCTATATATTATATATATAGATATTATATCTATATTAGCGAGAGAGAACGAGAGAGATATAGATAGAGCCCCCCCAACTTATCTAAATAGATATATTTAAATATTGATATTGATATTAGTGATATATGTATGTATATATATATAAATATATATATTATATATTTTTATATAGATATATATAATATATATATATATATATTTATATATATATGTACTATATATATATAAATATATATATATAATTATATGATATATAGATAGATAGAGAGATATAGATATACAAATATATATAATATATATATATAGATATATATATATATATATATATATATATATATATATATATATATGTATATACTTTTAGATTATATATATATATTTATATATATATATATATATATATATATGTTATATATTATGTATATATATATATTATATATATTTTATATATATATATAATGTACACAGAATATTTTCAAGGCAGGCCAAGACAGTTTGTCAGGTGGTGCACGTACGGACTTTCCCTGCACACCCACCCCCACCCCTCTCCACCCACCCCCCCTCACCCACCTCCACCCACCCCCCCAGTCTGTTTTTTTTTATTATGTGCATTGGATACAAAAGCATAGTGTAACTTATTTTGTGCACTTGATGCACTTTAAGGCCACAAGTAGGAGGAATTCTAAGCTTTTTCCACATCCAAATTACTCATGCCAAGCTTCTTCATGTTCCAAGATCTTAGTCAAAAGGTGTTGCTCATTCCAGTCCAGTATATAAAAAACGTATATACACAATTTTCTACACAAATTTACAGTTTGATATTTATGGTGTGTCTAGAAATTTGAATAAGTTAATAACACAATTGAAAAAAAGGATAAAGATTTATATTCTTCATAAAAGCTTCAAAGCAGAGCAATTTACGAATTGATTTTTTTTTTTCTTATTTTTTTGCCATCTTCATTAGTAAGTAAAAGCTTTCATGAAGCCTTTTCGTAGGCATTGCACTATGCAAAAGGCCATTCATATATTAATATATTTATTTTTATATATATATATATGTCTACGTCATGTGCTTTTTCTAGGATCCTTGTATGGCCAAAACAGTATCCTCCCTTTTTTTTGCCAATGTTACTTTCCCACTCATACCCGTTTTCAGAGCAAATAGACAAGCCACAAAGCTTAAAAATCTCTTCCAAAACCCACCCTTCACGTAACTACCTGCCCAACCTTTTTAAAAGACCTTCATTCCCCTCTCTTCTCCTTTTTCTAACAACCATCAAAAACCATTCTAAAAAATTCTTTTTAGCCCTTGATTTTTAGCATTTACCACTGTCAAGTTAAATAGGGCTATTTTTATGCCATCACGTATTCTTTAGAATCAGTAACATTGTGTTGAATTTCTCTTATTAGGTCTTTTTTCTTGGGTTTGATTCTTTTCTGTTGGAAGCATTACTTTGGATATGGATTATATGAAAATGGGAATTCTAACTTACTTCATTATTTTAAATTCTGAATAAAAGAAATCTATAGAGTGAATCACCCAATAATTATAACAAATCAAAAAAATAAATGGATGAAACTGCTAATAAAAGTGGGAGGAAAATTCATTTATGAATCTTTCATAAACAATTACTGCATACATTCATTCAAAAATGTACCATTCTTAATTAAATAAATAACTTATATTTCTATACCACATAGCTTTTATCATGTTACATACCTGTGCACATAACTCCTGTTCTATCTCCGAGACTTCTTGAAATAACATTACACCCACAGTTTCTCTAACTTCGGTATCAGGTCTGGAAAATATTTCAAAAACTATCAAAGGCCACAGTGGGTAACATCGGAAAAATAGTCAATCAAAATCTATTCAAAATCTAGTTCAATATAGATGTACCCTTATCAGTGAAAGCTATTGTCTCTATGAAAAAATAACATTACAAAGTATCACAGAATCCCATAAAGCACATGCAAATCTATCAGGCGAAGCAGCAGAAAAAAAAAAAAAACACAACTTACACATATAACGACGTGACAGCCTTATCCTCTTTTTTCTTATAAAGAACCGATTGTCAGCAACTCTATGATTATCCGCTGTTGGACCTTTCTGCCACCAGCATTTCCGTTATCTGCAAGAGGACTTCAAGTCCCAGCTTCATAGGAACTAATTTTGTAGAGACTAAAAGTTAGGTTTTGCATGTTGATTGTCGTTGATTGACATTTTACGAATCTGGTTGCTTTGGTTGCTAATTTCATGACTGGCAATGGTCTTTATCTATTTAAAATATTCTATCTCTATTACGTATTCTTTTTTCTTCTCATTCCTTTGTCTTTACTTAACAATATTTTCCACTTTATGACTGACTCACATGAAGTCTCATTCATCTGTTTGAGTTTTGATAATCTCCCTCTGGCTTACCGCATTGGCCCGTCAGTATAACAATACTCACAAACACAAACTCACACACATTATTCATAAAAGCATGAAGACAGATAGAAAAACCAACCAGGACAGAAGGACAGACAGACACACAGTAATATATAATGCTTTTATTACCTGATCCGCAAGAGGTTGATTTGAAAGATCTATCTTTGCCTAGTTGCGCACTCAGAACCTCTTCGTGTTTCTGGAAGTGCGCCATCCAGTCTGTCTTTAAAATTTTATGCTTTTGTATTGTCCACCATATCTGATATGTATCAAATATAAGCATTTGACAGTATATATAGTTATATTGAGTTATAGATGAGTGAGTGGTGTGATTGTGTGAGAGTGTGTGATAGAGTGTGTGTGTGTCGGGGCGGTGTGGTGTGGGGGGCTTTAGTGAGTTTGTTAGAGTGTGAGTGTGATAGATTGAGATTGAGTGTGTGAGAGAGAGTGAGTGTGTAGTGTAGTAGGGTGAGACTCTGAGAGTGTATGTGTTGAGAGAGTGTGTTAGTGAGGTAGTGTGTTAGAGATATGAGTGTGGAGAGAATAGTGGAGAGAGTTTTGTGTGTGTGTTTGTGGGAGGATAGGTAATTTTAGATAGAGTTATTGATTGATTGATTGATAGTGTGTGTTATAGAGTGTGTAGAGTAGTTTGATAGTTTTGTTATTTGATTTAGTGTAACACATAGATATGTTAGTGGGAGATTTAGGCAGTGTGTGTATAGCCCTGGCTAGCGCTGAGGGACTGTGTAGAGAGTGTAGAGAAGAGAGTGAGAGTTGAGTGAGTGGTGTGTGTGAGTGATGTGAGTTTTAGTTGTGGCAGAGTAGGTGTGGAGTTGTCAGGAGAGTGTTTGATAGAAGATAGATATGTTGAGAGTGTGATTTAGTTATGAAGATATGATAGTTTTTTTCATGTGGAGTTATAGTGAAGAGATGGACAGATATATGGAAGATTGATAGATAGATAGATAGTTATATTTATTGAGAGATTGAGAGATAGAGAGAGAAGATATGAGAGATAGATAGTGAGATGTATATTTATATTTATCTTCTTAGAGAGATAGATAAGATAGTTAGTTGTAAATAGATAGATTGATGTTTATTTATATAATATTATTATATATATAATAGATATATTATATGTATATGTAGATTATATATATATGTATTTAAGGTATATATATATATATATATATATATATAATATAAGATAGATATATATATATATAGTAGAAAGATGATAGTAGATAGATAGATGATAGATAGATGATATATATATTGATATATATATTTATATATATATAGATAGATCGATAGATAGATAGATTCGAAAGGATAGATAAATAGATAGATAGATGTATTATACATATCTATATATATAATTATATACTCATATATATATATATATTATATATAGATTTATATAATCTTAAAGTAATCTTCCTTATATATATATATATATCACTATAATTATCTATATATAAAAAACACTATATAACATCATAAACTAAAACAAATCAAACATACACACATACACAAATACAATCATAAAAAACACCCACTCACACCCTCCCCCACACACCCACAATACCTATATATTATACCCCCTCATCTAAATTCCCCCCCTTCAACCTCCCCCCCCCCCCCCCACTCACTGGTGTACACACAGACATACATAATACACATTACACACACAAACACACAGCAATACGATATGTCACCGACCTATATATACACATACCAGACCTCACTACAGTAGACAACACGATAGACACACATATACACAGACAAATAGACTACACACACAGACATACACAAACACACAACACATACACACACTCATAACACAGTCGTCGACATGCAGCACACACACACACACAGCACACACGATCACAGCACACACACACACACACAAACTATACACATACATACACGATCACACACACACACCACAAGCGCGCATACTCACATACAACATTGCACACCACACAAGGCACACATGCCACACACACGCACATTACAGGGAACACGCACACACACAACCACACTTATATACATACAGCACAAGAACATCAGCACATACACACAGGCGCGCAAACACACACACATAAACACCAGAAACATGC
>NW_028234427.1:38421938-38424438 GCF_977035675.1 Penaeus japonicus | reverse complement strand
TTCTGTTGGATACCTGGCCAGGAGCTTCTCGTATATGATTTCGCCCAGCTCCTGCTTTTCCTTGCTTATGGATTTAGTTTCCGGGGGCGTTCCTTCCGATTTCTGAATTTCTTCCTCCTGGAAAAATGAATGGTTAAATCCTCAATGCACTGAATATGATTGTATACAAAAAGAGGCAGGAATCTGTTTAAAATCTATTCTAATTCTCACTTTGTCGATAAAATGCAAACAAGTGCAGACATTTTTAAAGACATCTATAAAATGTTTACAAAATGTATGAGCTAATGAGATACTGAAAAAGGATACTGAAGGACACCACAAAATTTTAGTTTTCTCCTAGAATTGCAGCAAAAGTGTTTACTTAACTCGTAGTACAGTCTGTAGAAACAGAAGTCATATGACTATATTAAAGCACTGCTCTAGTCTTTCATATAATTTAGAACAAAAGTTTTTGGAAAATAGTAAACATTCTGATTTTCTGCTTTCCTTGCACAGCTCCTAATTTCAGGATTTGTTACTCAACATCTGTAGTTTGGAATTGAATAAACCTGTCTCATTTATCATAATTTTGTGTTTAATATTCTCATGAATGACCCATGTACAGCTATGTAAAACACATACTAGTAAGAAATAAAAGGCAAACAATACTCGGTATTAACCATGAATGTAGTGAATTATAGTACACCTGAACACACCTGGTGCAGAATAACAACTAAGAATCTCAGAAAAATCTGCAAATAACGTTTACAACTATTTCATGAAGATCCAAACCTGATGCAAAACAGGTAAAACCTTTAAATTCAGAAAAATATATAACATGTTCCTTACTCACTTTTTGGACAAGATAAATGTTACAATGAAAACTCTAAGGGATTGATTTTTCATTCATCCTGACAGGCTAATGAAATTAAAATTAAAATTCTAAATGAAACATTCAGATCCTTCAGTCACCACTAATGATGAGTTAGGTTATAACCACAAATCCAAAAATTGAAAAAGGAAAACATCTACCGGTAAAACACAAAACTATTATGGTGCTTATTATTCTGGACGTCCAAAAAAATATTTCCTACCCTCCTCCACCTGCTTATCTCAAGCACAATATGAAACAAACAAACTTACTAACCGTAATAAACTTGAGATACTCTCTTTTGGCCTTCGTCACTGCTTCCGTCAGTGCCTCTCTATTCTTTAATAACTGTGTTAGTGATGAAACCGGAAGTTCGAGTAGCATGCCGGTTACCTGAGAATCAAAGAAAGGTTCACATTAAATATGCTATATCTGATATTTTGTTCTTGGTTAGATTATCAAATATGTAAAAAAAAGTGTCATTATATAAAGATGTAAAAGTTATAGAGAGAGGAGAGAGGAGGATAGAAAGAGAAAGAAGAGAGAGATGGAAAGGTGAAGAGAAAGAGAAGAAGAAAGACAGGAAGAGAAGATGAGAGACAAGAGACAAGAGAGAATGACTGACAGAGGAAAGAGACGGGAGAGACGAGAGAGAATGACAAATAGAAAAGAGAGACAGGAGAGAGGAGAGAGAAGGAGAGAAGAGGAGAGATGATGTGACCTAGTAGTAAGAGGACATGATGATGACCATGATGCTCAGACAACATGGTCAGACACACGCATAATCAGACACAAACTAGGTCAATCCTTGATCTGTCACGGTGGTTTCCGAGCCCACGCTGGTGCCACCTGGAGCTCTGACTAACCCCATGTCATTATAACTCCCTATCACCTTTGAGATGAGGAACAACACCTGACTCCAGCTGCCACTACTCCCCCTAACTTCTATGACAAACTCTAACTATTGATTGTTTGAGCACCTTCTGTAACAACAAACCACCAACTACATCTTAAGGGGGAAATATGTGGGTCATCCTTCATAAGCATGCCTTTTGCTGATATGTGGAGTTGCTGTAGAGCAGTGATTCTTAACTTTTGTGTCAATATACCCTTGTGATCTCAGAACACTTTCCTGTAACCCTATCAAATACTATAAGGAGTGACACTGATTGGTGAAACAAATCTAGGTAGAATACTATATTTACTGCATTAGTTAACTAAAACAATGCATATTGTTTCTTATCCAAGAATGACTACATAGTACATACTGGCATATTTTCAGTGACTCTGTTGGTCTCCAGCACCACCACCATTGTACACACTTTCTTTGCCCACATATCCAGTTTCCAACACTTACACATTCTTTTAATTTCAACTAGATCTTCCCTGTTTCTCTCATCTATCTTCCTTCATGCTCCAGCCTCCCATTTCTTGACAGTAGGGATGCTAAGTACTTAAAGCTTTGCATATCTTCCAATGCCTCCCCATTATAAATACTCTTGCTAACGATTACTGGCAAGTTTCATCATAAACACACTCAATCTCACACACTTCGATGTAATTTTTCTTCTGAGTCTGTTATAAGCACTATATCACGAGAAAAACAGGAACTGGTTTACCTTTCAAACTTGTCTAGCACCATCTATAACC
>NW_028234427.1:38386938-38404438 GCF_977035675.1 Penaeus japonicus | reverse complement strand
CATGGCAGCATAAGGGTCACTGAAGGTGATTCTAAAAACAAAAACTGAAGAAAAAAACAATGGCAAAGGCCAAAAGCTATAACTAAAAGGCAAAGAATTAAAGTTAAAACAAAAACACAGCAAGTCCTGAAGGGATGATAAATGAGAAGTAAAAAAACACAAAGCAAGCAAAACTATAAAAACACAAAACCTCACTGTTAAGATTTATATATATGTAAAAAGAAATCACATCCAGCTCCTATTAATAATAAAATGTCAGGATCCCAAGACTTATCTTTTCTTTGCTGGTTTTTTTTCTGGTAACCGGTGTTTCAGGTGGAAAAGGAGTAACAAAAACTACCGCTGACTGGTATAGACTGACTGTATTTGGTGTAAAACGGGTCATATTTATAAGCTTTGTGACGTCACAGGTCACGTAAAAATAATAAATACAAAAATAAAATATAATTGCAGTAAAAAAAAATATGGGGAAGGTTGTCGTAAAACACAGTAGGATAAAATCACAAAATAAAAGAGATTTACAATAAAATAATGAACAAATAAAATACGACATTTGTAAAGGTGTACCTTCGCGTCATCATGATGTGACAAAATATTATAAAAACAACTGATAGGAAAATAGAAATACCCCGTAAAACAGCGATTTAAAACTCAATAAAATGACCAATTAAAATAGGAGATAAAAGCAAATACAGACTCGGTAAAACAAAAAGCAAAAAAACTAAGAAAGAAAACGTTTGGTAAGGTAAACTGAAACAAAAACACAAGAGAACTAAAAACAGACAAAAACATGCCATAAGGAAATAAAAACACGACAGAAATATAGTACAAATGCAAAATAATTCTTAAAAAATGCCAAGTCGCCTCCGGACTCCAGAGCTGTGGAAGCGAGAGATCGTAGGTAGGCTCGCATGGAGGGACGAAGAACGGAGGGATTCCTTACAGATTCCTCCCCCGCTCTGGGTCGAAGCAGTCAGCGGAGACCTGAAAAGAAAAGGAAGCCTGAGTCCTGACAAATCAAGTGGAGTGGATGAAGGTTAAAACTGTGATCTCTTACTCACGGAAATATACAAATCCAAACAGTTAACTTTCGGATATAAAGCAGCTTGATCATCTATCCTTACTAGGGCGGCTGCAGTATCTCATGAAGATGGCATCATCTGGCGGTTAAGCAGTACACAGCAGGCGACAGCAACAATTAACAGCATCCTTTACTCTCGTGTGGCACACGGCCAATGTCTCACGAAAGTAAAGTCCCTACCACTCTCCAATGAACAGCAATCTTTACTTACATGTGGCACAAGGCCAATAGCTCATGGCAAGTAAAGTCCCTAACATCTGCCAAGACCAAACACTGACAGCATTCTCTACATCTGTGTGGCACAAGGCCAATGGCTCACAAAAAGTAGAGTCCCTATAACATCGAACTGTAGCTTGTGCTGACTCGTAAAACTTGTCTTGCCACGCAGAGATTTCCTAGAAAAATTGTAACAGCATCTCTCAACTCAATGTGGCACTAGGCCAATGGCTCATTGAGATGAGGTCCCTACAAGCTGAAACTGTTGGTTCTGGCTGCTACTATTCTCCTTGAGAAGCAGGATCCCAAACACAGGCTGTGAGAATTGCCACCCAAGGATCATCAGCTTCAGGAAGTTCATCTGGATCCCCTTCTTCATCAGCATATGCCAGTTCTCTGGATGGTTTGTAAGGTCTCAAGTGGTTAAGATGGGCTCGGAGCACCTTACCAGACTCCAGGTGCTGCACTTCAAAAGATACTGGACCCAATCGCTTACAGACACGAGCAGGTCCACGCCACTTTGGTCCTAGTGGACGTGGTACCATTTCTTTGTACCACACGAGGTGCCCTTCCTCTGGAGTAAAAGTTCCTTTTGCTCGTCGGTTATACGATCTTCCATAAACTTCCCGAGCATCCTTGGAAGCCTCAACAGCAGCACGGCGGGCAGCCTTTAGCCGTTGTTGAAAGGTGCTGTTGTCGTCAAAAACCGCTTCATTTGTTAAGCCCACAGGAAAATATCCATGCCTTCCTGTAAGTAAGTATAAGGGCTGCTCACCAGTAGTCCGATGGATGGCAGAGTTAAGAGCAAGCCGTAACTCTGGTATATATTTGTGCCAACTTCCAGGTTGTTCACCAACAACAGCTCTAAGGGCAGCCTTCACAACACGATTCGTTCTTTCTACGAGGCCATTTGCTTGTGGGTGATACCGAATGGTGAAGTGATGAGAAGCTCGTAAAATCTCCACTAACTCCTCAAACAACTGGGAGATGAACTGACGACCATTGTCTGTCTGGATGACTCGAGGCGGACCGAAGTATGTCACCCAGTGATCAAGGAAAGCACAATGCACTCTTGAAGCGGTGATATCTTTGAGCGGAATCAGCTGAATAAATCGGGTGTGCTGGTCAACAATGGTAAGTACCCATCTCATGGGTGCCTGACTCAGATCTAAAATGTCCATGGAGATCCGCTCTAGAGGGTAAAGAGCTAATGGTGCTTCGGCCATGGGAACCCTTTGGGCAATTCCTTTTGCTTGCTGACACGAGAGACAACTTTCCACATAGCGACGGGTGTCACGCAACATGTTTGGCCAATAAAACATATTGCGGAGATTGTTGTAGGTGCGATGAATCCCAGGGTGCATCGCAAGAGGTGGCTCATGTGCTGCTTTTATTGCCGAGTCTTGGAGGTCTTCAGGAACACAAACCTGGTATAAGATCCTATCTGGCAAGTGTAGGAGTCGATAAAGAACTCCATCCTTTAGTTCGAAGTCCGAAAGTGGGATAGGCAACTTCCGTTTTGGTACAGTTCCATCACGGAGATATGCCAGGATATCTTGCAACTTCGGATCTTTACTTTGCTCAAGTGCTAGCTTTTGTGGGGACATATCATTAACCTCTAAAGTAGCAACATGTCGAGACAGCAGATCAGGAACGTAATTGGTAGGCCCTTCTTTGTATCTTATCTCAAAGTCATAGAATGATAGGTCATGGGCAAACCTAGTCATTCTTGGTGACTTTGTGCGACGCTTGAAAACATAAATGAGTGGCCGGTGATCAGTGAAGATGGTAAACTTCCGGCCGTAAAGATAAGAATCGAAGACGCGAACACCTTCGACCACTGCTAGGGCTTCACAGTCTATTGCAGGATACCGGGTTTCTGGATCTCGCAGTTTCCGGCTATAGTAGGCGACAGCATGAGGTGTCCCATCAGCATCTCTCTGGATTAGTGCTGCTCCTACAGCAAGGCTGCTGGCATCAGTATGCAGCTCAAAAGGGGCAGAGAAGTCTGGTTGACGAAGAACTGGTGCAGAAACAAGACGTTCCTTGAGGTCACTGAAAGCTTCCTGCTGGTCTTCTCCCCATAACCAAGACTGACCTTTCTTTAAGAGAAGATGCAGTGGTGCAGCTAGGGTTGCGTATCCTTGAATATGTTTCCTGAAAAACCCTGTGGCACCAAGAAAACGACGAACCTCCTTGACAGTTCGGGGTGCAGGAGTTTCCATAATGGCAGCAACTTTATCACGATCTGGCTGGACACCCTCAGGAGAGATTGTAAATCCCAAGAAGTTTATGGTGGTAGCGGCAAAGCTGCACTTCTCAGAATTCAATTTTATGCCAGCTGCTGTGAGAAGCTTCAGCGTTTCCTCCAGATCTATCAGGTGTTGAGAAAAGCCTCTGGAGTAAATGATGATGTCATCCAGATAAGCTAGCGTATGGCGCCCTAGGACCGAGGAAAGGACGATGTTCATAGTCCTCTGGAATGTGGTTGGTGCTGTGCTGAGGCCAAAGGGGAGCCTCTTAAACTGGAAGAGCCTGTAGCCATCACTAAAGGCAGTCTTTGCTCTATCCTCTGGATGGACCTCAACACTCCAATATGCTGCCTTAGCATCCAAGGTGGTGAACGTATCTGTTGGGCCTAACTCATCAATGAGTTCATCGATGCGAGGTAGTGGATATGTGTCGCCTGTGGTGACTGCATTTAAATTACGGTGATCTACACAAAACCGGAGTGATCCACCCTTCTTCTTAACCAACACCACAGGGCTGAGCCATGGTGATGTTGAAGGCTCAATTACACCTTGCCTGAGCATGGAGTCACACTGTTCTCGGATGATACTGCGGGTTGCCTGAGGGAGCCTCCATTGCCGAGTGCACACAGGAGCGGCATCACCAGTGTTAATCTGGTGTTGAACACCTGGAATGTGACCAACTGCTTCCTCTCCCCCATCAAAAAGATCCTGGTAGCGATGAAGGAGTGACTGCATCTCCTGGCGCTGGGCTTCTTCCAAGTGCTGTAGATCTGGCGCAAGTCCTTCTGAGACTGGATGAGGCAGATCCTTCAGACCTTCCACTGCTTCCACTGCAGCAAGGGCCAATGAAGGTGGTAGTTCATCTGGGAACAGTTCCTGGTCGTCACAGTAGCCAAAATCTTCCAGACCATACATCTGATCAAAGAGGTCTTCTTCCCATGAAAAGTCTGCCGCTTCCTCACTGTCCTCCCAGAACTCAGCTTCGATGGGATCTGTATTCCCAGCAGCAACTGGATTCTGTGGCACAGCTTGTGATGTATCAGTGGTGTAGATTTCTTCAACAGCAGTAACCGTTCCCAAGCGTGTTCCCTGTGTCAGTCGTACAGGTCTTGCCGTGTGATTCACTACCCACACAGGGCAACGGCGTCTAGAGGCTGTAGTAACTAAGTAGGGAGAGGTGCACACAGCTGAAACTTGGGGCATCAGAAGAACATCTCCATCACTAGGGCCAGACTTCTCGATCGTACCCTCCAGGAAACGCCCAGCATGTGGTGGGAGCTCCGTGGTCTGTCGGAGGTGTACTGTAGCAGATGAAGGGTCCTTGGTGGATTGTGAAACAGCAGAGGAAGACGAGGAACTGCATCTAATCAAAGTAGGATCTGTTACTATTGGCGAATCTTCCACATTTACAAGACAGAGCTGTAAAGAACAGACGTCAGTGTAGGTGACGGAAAAAGTCCGACCTTCCAGGGTGAGGCATGCCCAGTTGTCTTGCAAACTGGATGACAGGCTGAAAGAAGTTAGTTCTTCGGAGTAGTGAGTTTTAGTTTCCATTCCTAGGAGGATGTCACCAGGAAACTGGACATCGCACACAGTTACTTGATGGCGTATTTTTAAGTCGGCATCGAGGCAGAAGGTCAAGGTTACTTCACTACAGGCATCCAGAGACTTGCCTGTTACACCTCTAAGTTGATGGGTCGCTTCCTTCTGACGTAAGCAACCTTGGGGATCAATCAGCTGAAGGGTCTGTGGCTTGATGATTGTAACCTCTGAACCTGTGTCGATGAAGCATACAGCGGTAGCATCATCAACATTGAGTGCCACGAGTGGCCGTCCCACGGGACCCAGAGTAGTCATTGTGGCTATTGTTTTGGTCGCAGCTTGAATGTTGGTGGCTCCCTGAGCTGATTCTGCCAGTGGCCCTGGGAGCACTGTTGCCCTGGCATGGCTGAAAGGGACAGTCTTTGGCAAAATGACCTGGTCTCTTGCATTGGTAACACAGGCGGCTGGCTGAGGATTGAGCATTTGGGTTAGCAGACATGACACGGCACTCAGATGAGTTATGGGTAGCAACCTTGTGGTAGTTGCACCACTTTCCTTGGACTGCTACTGGGAAGGATGAGTGCATACAAGAATTATCAGCTGATACAGGCATCGCATAATGATCACGGGCGCGTGGAGGACGGTCTGGGTGACGGCGAAAATCTGGTGATTGACTGTCATCATGTCTGATACCATTACGCGAATTCCAAATTCGTTGCGCAGCTTCAGCCATTTGGGTAGGGCTCCCATCCTCCTTCAGGGCAAGGAAGTCTCGCAGCCAAGCTGGAATGCCGCTAAGAAAAACCCTCCTGACTAACTCGGCAGGATCTCCTATGGCTTCACGATGGTCACGATATCCTTGATATACACTACCTCCCTCAAGCTGAAGGAAGCGAAAGTAGTCCATGGGAGCCTGTCCTGAGGTCATGTGTACGATTTTCATACAGGACTTTATAAAATCTGCAGCGGTATAAGTGCCTCGGAACTTACTGCGTAAAGCTGCTTTGAAGGTCTTTTTTTTCCCCCCATTCCGCGATGTGATCAAAGAGAGGAGAGTTTATGATCAACTCGGCAGGACCTCTGCAATTCGCACGGGCTGCTTGAATGTAGGCCTCTGAAGTGGATGGTTTTACCACATTCTCTATAGCCCGTATCCACCCTTCAATCTCTTGATTCTTTTTAAGAGGCTGAGAGGCAGTTGCATCACCTTTGAAAAGAGGCACCTTCTCCTTGGTGAACACGTATGATACTTGGGTGGTGCTGGAGGCTTGTGCAGATGGACAGTGGGTGCTGGTACAATCTCTGCAGTGTGGTACCTGAGTTCTAGAACACCTTCCTGCATCCACTGAGGGCTGGTGTGATGAAACTGGAGGCAAATGATATTGCTCCGGCTGTGGCTGCAAAGATGGGAGGCACCCAACACGTTCAGGAGTATTGGGCCGGCTACGTGGGAAGGGCTGTGGTGGTGCACGAGGAAGATGGATACCACCCGTGGGAGGTGGATGCTGATGGCTACATGAATTTCTACTGACCACGTCACCGGTAGTAACCTGGCTGGCGACAGGAAGTGTTGCAGCAGTGTGTGCAGTGCGACGCAAGTCCGCTAGTTCACTCTCTCGTGCCCGAAGCTGAGCCTGTAGCTGCTGAATTCGCTGGTCACGATCATCCAACACTGCTTGCTGCTGACGTTCGGCATCCTCGCGTACAGGGACTTCAGATTGGATGTCCTGTTGAGCACGTCGATCACCATCCAGCTCACCATCACGTTCTTGGAGTTGCTGACGAAGCTGCCGGATCTGCTCATCCCTCTCTGCTACCGCATTCTGCTGTTGCCGCTCGAACTCCACACGCTCATCAGCTTGTCTTCTAGCTTCATCTGCTCGCTCCTGCTCCCTAACATTATCCTCATACCTTTGAAGCCGTGCGTCGAGTTGATTGTTTTGCTCTTTGTATTCACGGACTTCGTCAACCAGAGCATTTACCCTATCCAGAACTTCCCTGAACATCGTAATTTCGGTCGCCATCACTTGAACTGCTTGCCTTACTTCTGGGTTGGAGCCACCAGCGACCACAGGCAGGAGATGAAGCTCTGAAGTTGCACTGGCAGGAGATGGATCACGGGACGTGGGCTGGCTGTTAGAACGGAGGTTTCTGCGCTGCTGGAACCGTTCGTTTCTCCTTCGCCTCTCTTGATCTCTGGTCATACTGGTACGACCTTAGATAGCATACATCGGAGCTGCTTTGTAAATGACGACCGTAAACTATCCAAGGTTTACTGAACAAAAACTTCAAACAAAAGCAGCAATACTAGAACAGACGCAGGAAATACAAGAGGACACAACAAACACCGACCACCACACTGTAAACTGTCACCAGAACACAGTGACAAAGGACTTGAAGCTGGCTTGGGAAAAGCTGGTTAAAAAGAGGGGAAAGCACATGAAATAAAAGAGTCCTAGCTAAATGAGCCACAAGAAAAATGCCTAAACTGTGCGAGCTGGCAGTTAGGTGAAAAAAGCGACCTCTGAAAGGAATGAGATAAAAAAGCACTGAATAATAAAAAGGGCAAGTTCTTAATAAAAATACAAAGAAAACTACGATCCTGAAAATCTGTAAAAGACGTAAAAATAGAAAAGCAACACAAAAAATAAAATGACAAAGTGGCTCACAAAAATCTACGTAAAACATGCATGATATAAAAACTAACGGAAAAAAACTATGCTGGACGTCTCAACGTTAAGGAGTAATACGAAAGCAAAAGCTTATTAACTGGAAAAATTCACGCCGTATACAAGCTAAAATGAAACAAGAGGTGGCGTAGCAAGTCCCACCGCTGCACACCAAAATGAAGCTGTAGCGTATCAATTGTATGGCAGGGGCCCCGCACTACCAACCCCTTCCTCGAAGCTGGCAAAATGGGATGCAAGTATGAACTTGATCAGACCCTGCAATCAGATCCCCATGAAATATGGTAGCGTGGAAGAAGGGAAATCTATACAAAACAGAATGGGGGAAGTTCCAGTGTATAGCTCCTCAACGTTTAGCCTATCAACAATTAAATAGAACATAGACTAAGAGCACTAGATAATATTAATAGATAAAACAAATAAAAGAATAAACAGGTTAATGAAATCCTAAAATTATCAAACTGCCATAAAAATAAAGAGCAACTCCAAAGGGAAGTGAGTTCCTAAGCTAAGGGCTTACTTTAAAAACTAACTAAAACGAAAAGAGGATCATAAATGATCCTCTGGCAAAAGGCCGTACATAAAAGAAACAAATTACTAAAACATGGCAGCATAAGGGTCACTGAAGGTGATTCTAAAAACAAAAACTGAAGAAAAAACAATGGCAAAGGCCAAAGCTATAACTAAAAGGCAAAGAATTAAAGTTAAAACAAAAACACAGCAAGTGCCTGAAGGGATGATAAATGAGAAGTAAAAAAAACACAAAGCAAGCAAAACTATAAAAACACAAAACCTCACTGTTAAGATTTTATATATATGTAAAAAGAAATCACTCCAGCTCCTATTAATAATAAAATGTCAGGATCCCAAGACTTATCTTTTCTTTGCTGGTTTTTTTTCTGGTAACCGGTGTTTCAGGTTGGAAAAGGTTTGTAACAAAAACTACCGCTGACTGGTATAGACTGACTGTATTTGGTGTAAAACGGGTCATATTTATAAGCTTTGTGACGTCACAGGTCACGTAAAAATAATAAATACAAAAATAAAATATAATTGCAGTAAAAAAAAAATATGGGGAAGGTTGTCGTAAAACACAGTAGGATAAAATCACAAAATAAAAGAGATTTACAATAAAATAATGAACAAATAAAATACGACATTTGTAAAGGTGTACCTTCGCGTCATCATGATGTGACAAAATATTATAAAAAACAACTGATAGGAAAATAGAAATACCCGTAAAACAGCGATTTTAAAACTCAATAAAATGACCAATTAAAATAGGAGATAAAAGCAAATACAGACTCGGTAAAACAAAAAGCAAAAAAACTAAGAAAGAAAACGTTTGGTAAGGTAAAACTGAAACAAAAACACAAGAGAACTAAAAACAGACAAAAACATGCCATAAGGAAATAAAAACACGACAGAAATTAGTACAAATGCAAAATAATTCTTAAAAAATGCCAAGTCGCCTCCGGACTCCAGAGCTGTGGAAGCGAGAGATCGTAGGTAGGCTCGCATGGAGGGACGAAAGAACGGAGGGATTCCTTACAGATTCTCCCCGCTCGGGGTCGAAGCAGTCAGCGGAGACCTGAAAAGAAAAGGAAGCCTGAGTCTGACAAATCAAGTGGAGTGGATGAAAGGTTTTTATAAAACTTGATGATTCTCTTACTCACGGAAATATACAAATCCAAACAGTTAACTTTGGATATAAAGCAGCTTGATCTCTATCTTATAGGGGCGGCTGCAGTATCTCATGAGATGGCATTCATCTGGCGGTTAAGCAGTCACAGCAGGCGACAGCAACTTAACAGCATCCTTTCCTCTCGTGTGGCACAGGCCCATGTCTCACGAAAAAGTAAAGTCTTCACTCTCCATGAACAGCAATCTTTACTAAACATGTGGCACAAGGCAATAGCTCATGGCAACAAGTAAAGTCCTAACTCTGCAAGACCACACACTGACAGCATTCTCTACATCTGTGCTGGCACAAGGCGATGGCTCACAAAAAGTAGGTCCCTATAACTTCGAACTGTAGCTTGTGCTGACTGTAAACACTTGTCTTGCCACGCAGAGGATTTTTAGAAAAAATTGTAACAGCATCTCTCAATCAATGTGGCATAGGCCAATGCTCAATGAGATGAGGACCATACAAGCTGAAACTCTTGGTCTGGCTGTACTATTCTCCTTGAGAAGCAGGATCCAAACACAGGCGTGCGAATGCCACCAAGGATCATCAGCTTCAGGAAGTTCATCTGGATCCCCTTCTTCATCAGCATTTGCCAGTTCTCTGGATGGTTTGTAAGGTCTCAATGTGGTTAAGATGGGCTCGGAGCACCTTACCGGGACTCAGGTGTGCACGTCAAAAGATACTGGGACCAATCGCTTACAGACGAGCAGGTCCCACGCCACTGTGGTCTAGTGGAGTGGTGCCATTCTTTGTACCAACCGAGGTGCCTTCCTATGGAGTAAAAGTTCCTATTTGCTGACGGTTTTATACGATCTTCCATAAAACTTCCCGAGCATCCCTTGGAATGCCTCAACAGCCAAGCACGGCGGGGCAGCCTTTAGCCGTTGTTTGAAAGGTGCTGTTGTCGTCAAAAAAAAAAAACCGGCCATTCATTTGTTAAAGCCCACAGGAAAAATCGATACCATGCCTTCCTGTTTAGTAAGTATACGGGCTGAGCTCACAGTAGTCCGATTGGATGGCAGAGTTAAGGAGCAAAGAGTGCCGTAACTCTGGTATATATTTGTGCCAACTCAGGTTGTTCCTCGCATACAAGTAACAGCTCTAAGGGCAGAGCCTTCAACACACAAACAGCGATTTTCGTTCTTTCTACGAGAGCCATTTGCTTGTGGGTGATACCGAATGGTGAAGTGATGAGAAGCTCGTAAAAAATCTCCACTAACATCCTCAAAACAACTGGGAGATGAACTGCACGACCTTGTCTGTAACCTGGATGACTCGAAGGCGAGACCGAAGTAGTTGCACCCAAGTGATCAAGGAAAGCACAATATGCTATCTCTGACGCGGTGATATCTTTGGAGCGGAATCAGCTGAATAAATCGGTGTGGCGAGGTTCAACAATGGTAGTACCCATCTCATGGGGTGCCTGACCTCAGATCTAAAATGATCCATGGAGAGATCCAGCTCTAGAGGGTAAATCTAGCTAATGGTGCTTCGTGGCCATGGGAAACCCTTTGGGCAATTCCTTTTTGCTTGCTGACCCACGAGAGACAACTTTCCACATACGCGACGCGGTGTCACGCAACATGTTTGGCCAATAAAACATATTGCCGGAAGTATTGTCACTTGTAGGTCGATGAATCCCAGGGTGCCAGCGCAAGAGGTGGCTCAGTGCTGCTTTTCATGATGCCGAGATCTTGGAGTCTCATTCCAGGATACACACAACCTCATGGTATTAGATCAAGACACTATCTGGCAACAATTACGGTGTAGTGAGTCGATAAAGCGAGATAACTCCATCCCTCTTAGTCTTCGAAAGTCTCGAAAAGTTGATGGATAGAGCAACTTCACGTTTTGGTACAGATTCCATCAACTGTGAGATAATGCAGGATATCTATAGCTAGATACTTTTTCGGAAGTTCTTTTACTTTGCTCAAAGAATGCTTCAGCTATTTGCGTGTGGGACATATCATCTAAACCTCTAAAGTCAGCAACATGTCGAACAGCAGATTCAGGCAGAACGTAAACTTGGGAGGGAGAACAGGCTTTCCCACCCCCCCAACCATTTATTCTTGTGTATTCCTTATCTCAAAGTCATACAGAATAGATAGGTCATGGGTCAATTATCCTAGTCATTCTTGGTGACTTTGTGCGAGTCGCTTGAAAACTACATAAATCTGAGATGAGTGGCCAGGTGATCAGTGAAGATGGTAAACTTCCGGCCGTAAAGATATAAGAATCGAAGACGTCGAACACTTCGACCACTGCTTAAGGGCTTCACAGTCTAGTGCAGGATACGGGTTTCGGATCTCGCAGTTTCCGGCTAAAGATAGGCGATGCAGCATGAGGTGTCCTCATCAGCATCTCTCTGGATTAGTGCCTGCTCCCTACATGATACAAGGCTGCTGGCATCCAGGTATGGGCGAGCTCCAAAAGGGGCAGAGAAGATCTGGTTTGACATTCGAAGGAACTTGGTGCCCGAAACATATGACGTGTTCCTTGAGGTCACTGAAAGCTTCCTCAATGCTGGTCTTTACATATGCTCCCCATAACCAAGACTGAACCTTTCTTTAAGAGAAAGTATGCAGTGGCTGCTAGCTAGGGTTGCGTAATCCTTGAATATGTTTTCCTGAAAAACCCGAGGGTAGGCACCAAGAAAACGACGAACCTCCTTGACAGTTCGGGGGTGACAGGAAGTTTCCATAATGCAGCAACTTTTATCACGATCTGCGTCTGGACACCTCAGAGAGATTGTAAATCCCAAGAAGTTTATGGTGGTTAGCCGGCAAAGCTGCACTTCTCTAGAATATCAATTTTATGCCAGCTGCGCGCTTGAGAGAGCTTCAAGCGTTTCCTCCAGATCTATCAGGTGTTGGAAAGGGGGTGGACAGAAAGCACTTACTTGTGAGGTAAATGATGGATGTCATCCGCAGATTAGCTAGCGTATGGCGCCCTATGGACGAGGAAAGGACGATGTTCATAGTCCCTCTGGAATGTGGTTGGTGCTCGAAGTGCTCCAGAGGTGAGGCCAAAGGGGAGCCTCTTAAACTGGGAAGAGCCTGTAGCCTGATGCACTAAAAATGGCAGTTTCCGCGCTTTGCTCTATCCGTGGATGGACCTCAACACCTCCAATATGCTGGAGAAGAGCCTTAGCATCCAAGCGTGAGTGAACGTTATCTGTTGGGCCTAACTCATCACATGAGTTCATCGAGCAGTGCCGATGTGTAGTGGATATGTGAGCGCCTGTGGTGACGAAGCATTTAAATTACGGTGAATCTACGACAAAACCGGAGTGATCTCACCCTTCTCTAACCAACCACCACAGGTGCTGAGCCATGGAGATGTTGAAGGCTCAAATTAACAATCCTTGATGCTCCTGAGCATGGAGTCACAACCCCCCCCATGTTCTCGGATGATACTGCGGGTTGCCTGAGGAGCCTCCATTGCCGAGTGCACACTGGAGCTGGCACATCACAGACTCAGTGTTATCTGGTATTATCTGGTGTTGAAATCTACTGGAATGTGACCAATGCTTCCCCTCTCGCCCCCCCCAATCAAAAAGATCCTAGGTACGATGAAGGAGTGACTGCAATCTCCTGGCGGCTGGGCTTCTTCCAAGTGCTGTAGATCTGGCTCAAGTCCTTCTGAGACTCTGGATGAGGCAATCCTTCAGCGTGCACCTTCCACTGCTTCCTACTGCAGCAAGGGCCAATGAAGGTGTGGAGAGTTCATACTGGGAACAAGATTCCTGGTCGTCACAGTAGCCAAAATCTTCCAGACCATACATCTGATCAAAGAGTCTTCTTCCCATCTGAAAAGTCTGCCGCTTCCTCACTGTCCTCTCCAGAACTCAGCTTCGATGGGATCTGTATTCCCAAAGCAGCAATATGGAATTCTTGTGGCACAGCTTGTGGATTGTAATCAGTTGGTGTAGATTGTCTTCAAACAGCAGTAAAACCGTTCCCAAGCGCTGTTCCCTGTGTCATCGTACAGGTCTCTGCCGTGTGATTCCCTAACTACCCACTATAACAGGGCAACGCGTTGCTCGCTAGAGAGGCTAGTAGTAACTAAGTAGGAGAGGTGCACACAGCTTGAACTTGGGCATCAGAAGAACATCTCCATCACTAGGGCCAGACTTCTCGAGAACGTACCCTCCAGGAAACGCCCAGCATGTAGGTGGAGCTCCGTGTCTGTCGGAGGTGTACTGTAGCAGAATGAAAAGAAGGGTCCTTGGTGGATTGGTGAAACAGCAGAGGAAGACGAGGAACTGCATCTAATCAAAGTAGGATCTGTTATATTGGGCGAATCTTCCACATTTACAAGACAGAGCTGTAAAAACAGACGTCCGTGTAGGTGACGGAAAAAGTCCGACCTTCCAGGGTGAGGCATGCCCAGTTGTCTTGCAAACTGGATGACAGGCTGAAAGAAGTTCTTCGGAGTAGATCCATTCCTAGGAGGATGTCACCAGGAAACTGGACATCGCACACAGTTACTTGATGGCGTATTTTTAAGTCGGCATCGAGGCAGAAGGTCAAGGTTACTTCACTACAGGCATCCAGAGACTTGCCTGTTACACCTCTAAGTTGAGGTGATGGGATCGCTTCCTTCTGACGTAAGCACCTTGGGGATCAATCAGCTGAAGGGTCTGTGGCTTGATGATTGTAACCTCTGAACCTGTGTCGATGAAGCATACAGCGGTAGCATCATCAACATTGAGTGCCACGAGTGGCCGTCCCACGGGACCCAGAGTAGTCATTGTGGCTATTGTTTTGGTCGCAGCTTGAATGTTGGTGGCTCCCTGAGCTGATTCTGCCAGTGGCCCTGGGAGCACTGTTGCCCTGGCATGGCTGAAAGGACAGTCTTTGGCAAAAATGACCTGGTCTCTTGCATTGGTAACTCAGGCGGCTGGCTGAGGATTGAGCATTTGGGTTAGCAGACATGACACGGCACTCAGATGAGTTCAGTTATGGGTCGCAACCTTGTGGTAGTTGCACCACTTTCCTTGGACTGCTACTGGGAAAAGGAAGGATGAGTGCATACAAGAATTATCAGCTGATACAGGCATCGCATAATGATCACGGGCGCGTGGAGGACGGTCTGGGTGACGGCGAAAAATCTGGTGATTGACTGTCATCATGTCTGATTACCATTACGCGAATTCCAAATTCGTTGCGCAGCTTCAGCCATTTGGGTAGGGCTCCCATCTCCTTCAGGGCAAGGAGTCTCGCAGCCAAGCTGGAATGCCGCTAAGAAAAACCCTCCTGACTAACTCGGCAGGATCTCCTATGGCTTCACGATGGTCACGATATCCTTGATATACAAAACCTATCCTACCCTCAAAGCTGAAGGAAGTAGTCCATGGGACCTGTCCTGAGGTCATACAATTTCATCCCACGATTTTCATAAAGGACTTTATAAAAATCTGCAGCGGTATAAGTGCCGCGGGTTCGGAACTGACTATCTACTGCGTAAAGCTGCTTTGAAGGTCTCCCATTCCGCGATGTGATCAAAGAGAGAGAGTTTATGATCAACTCGGCAGACCTCTGCAATTCGCACGGGCTGCTTGAATGTAGGCCTCTGAAGTGCTACGGATGGTTTTACTCCATCACATTCTCTATAGGGCTACCCGTATCCACCCTTCAATCTCTTGATTCTTTTTAAGAGGCTGAGAGGCAGTTGCATCACCTTTGAAAAGAGGCACCTTCTCCTTGGTGAACACGTATGATACTTGGGTGGTGCTGGAGGCTTGTGCAGATGGACAGTGGGTGCTGGTACAATCTCTGCAGTGTGGTACCTGAGTTCTAGAACACCTTCCTGCATCCACTGAGGGCTGGTGTGATGAAACTGGAGGCAAATGATATTGCTCCGGCTGTGGCTGCAAAGATGGGAGGCACCCAACACGTTTCAGGGTATTGGGCCGGAATACGGTTGGGAAGGGCTGTGGTGGTGCACGAGGAAGATGGATACCACCCGTGGGAGGTGGATGCTGATGGCTACATGAATGACTACTGACCACGTCACCGGTAGTAACCTGGCTGGCGACAGGAAGTGTTGCAGCAGTGTGTGCAGTGCGACGCAAGTCCGCTAGTTCACTCTCTCGTGCCCGAAGCTGAGCCTGTAGCTGCTGAATTCGCTGGTCACGATCATCCAACACTACTTGCTGCTGACGTTCGGCATCCTCGCGTACAGGGACTTCAGATTGGATGTCCTGTTGAGCAAGTCGATCACCATCCAGCTCACCATCACGTTCTTGGAGTTGCTGACGAAGCTGCCGGATCTGCTCATCCCTCTCTGCTACCGCATTCTGCTGTTGCCGCTCGAACTCCACACGCTCATCAGCTTGTCTTCTAGCTTCATCTGCTCGCTCCTGCTCCCTAACATTATCCTCATACCTTTGAAGCCGTGCGTCGAGTTGATTGTTTTGCTCTTTGTATTCACGGACTTCGTCAACCAGAGCATTTACCCTATCCAGAACTTCCCTGAACATCGTAATTTCGGTCGCCATCACTTGAACTGCTTGCCTTACTTCTGGGTTGGAGCCACCAGCGACCACAGGCAGGAGATGAAGCTCTGAAGTTGCACTGGCAGGAGATGGATCACGGGACGTGGGCTGGCTGTTAGAACGGAGGTTTCTGCGCTGCTGGAACCGTTCGTTTCTCCTTCGCCTCTCTTGATCTCTGGTCATACTGGTACGACCTTAGATAGCATACATCGGAGCTGCTTTGTAAATGACGACCGTAAACTATCCAAGGTTTACTGAACAAAAACTTCAAACAAAAAGCAGCAATACTAGAACAGACGCAGGAAATACAAGAGGACACAACAAACACCGACCACCACACTGTAAACTGTCACCAGACACAGTGACAAAGGACTTGAAGCTGGCTTGGGAAAAGCTGGTTAAAAGAGGGGAAAGCACATGAAATAAAAGAGTCCCTAGCTAAATGAGCCACAAGAAAAATGCCTAAACTGTGCGAGCTGGCAGTTAGGTGAAAAAAGCGACCTCTGAAAGGAATGAGATAAAAGCACTGAATAATAAAAAGGCCAAGTTCTTAATAAAATACAAAGAAAACTACGATCCTGAAAATCTGTAAAAGACGTAAAATAGAAAAGCAACACAAAAATAAAATGACAAAGTGGCTCACAAAAATCTACGTAAAACATGCATGATATAAAACTAACGGAAAAAAACTATGCTGGACGTCTCAACGTTAAGGAGTAATACGAAAGCAAAAGCTTATTAACTGGAAATTCACGCCGTATACAACTAAAATGAAACAAGAGGTGGCGTAGCAAGTCCCACCGCTGCACACCAAAATGAAGCTGTAGCGTATCAATTGTATGGCAGGGGCCCCGCACTACCAACCCCTTCCTCGAAGCTGGCAAAATGGGATGCAAGTATGAACTTGATCAGACCCCTGCAATCAGATCCCCATGAAATATGGTAGCGTGGAAGAAGGGAATCTATACAAAAACAGAATGGGGAAGTTCCAGTGTATAGCTCCTCAACGTTTAGCCTATCAACAATTAAATAGAACATAGACTAAGAGCACTAGATAATATTAATAGATAAAACAAATAAAAGAATAAACAGGTTAATGAAATCCTAAAATTATCAAACTGCCATAAAAAATAAGAGCAACTCCAAAGGGAAGTGCTAAGCTAAGGGCTTACTTTAAAAACTAACTAAAACGAAAGAGGGATCATAAATGATCCTCTGGCAGAAGGCCGTACATAAAAGAAACAAAGTACTAAAACATGGCAGCATAAGGGTCACTGAAGGTGATTCTAAAAACAAAAACTGAAGAAAACAAAACAATGGCAAAGGCCAAAAGCTATAACTAAAAGGCAAAGAATTAAAGTTAAAACAAAACACAGCAAGTCCTGAAGGGATGATAAATGAGAAGTAAAAAAACACAAAGCAAGCAAAACTATAAAAACACAAAACCTCACTATTAAGATTTATATATATGTAAAAAGAAATCACATCCAGCTCCTATTAATAATAAAATGTCAGGATCCCAAGACTTATCTT
>NW_028234427.1:38346938-38349438 GCF_977035675.1 Penaeus japonicus | reverse complement strand
TGTGTTTAGTTTTACTTGTTATTGTTTGTCTGTTTTTTTTTCTTCTTTTCGTTTGCCTGTAAGATTATCCTCCCCCTTCTCTCTCTCTCTCTTTCTGTAAGTTAACTTCCCCCCCCTCTCTCTCAGTTCCTCACTCCCTCAATTACTATCTCTCCCCTTCCCACTCTATATCTCTTTCTTTCTATCAGTTCCTCACTCACTCAGTCATTCATTCTCTTTCTTTCTCTCTCTTTCCCAATCTCTCAAATCAATCTCTCTCTCTCTCTCTTTCTCTCTCGTACGCATTCACTCTATTACTCTCCTAGCCTTTCTCTCATTCTCTCTCTCCCATCCTCTCTCTATTTCTCTCATTCTCTCTCTCCCATCCTCTCCCGCTCTTCCTCTCACTATCCCTGCGTGTAAACAAACACCTCCACAATTTTTTGTCGTTTTTTTTTTCCCGAATTGTCATTGCGGTCAACATGTACTCTGTTACCCTTACAATAGTCTTACTTATTCTTCACTTCTTTTAGCCGTCTCCTCACATTTCGCTTCTCGCAACACACTCTCGCAACATTCTCACTTCCTGGAAAGAGGAACATGACACTAAACAGAGCCCTGTCTCGCCCTCTTTCTCCCTAATGATCTCAGCTGTTGAGAAGCGTCGATGGTTCTTCCATCTATATATATATCTATATCTTCACTCTTTTCTTTCTCTCTTCTCTGTCTCTTTATTCGTTTTGTATTTCTCTCTCTCTCTCTCTTTTTCTCATTTTCTCTCTTTCTTCCGTTCAGTATTTCTTTCTCTCTATTTCTCTTTATCTATGTCTCAATATCTCTCTCTCTCTCTCTTTTCTCCTTCATGTCAACGGAAAAATTCAGATAACCGTGATAATGTCTCCTACGCTTTTTATCTCAGTTGATTGAATGTCTTCTGTCACTATTCTTTGATTTGTTTTTCTATTGCATTTACTATCTTAATTATTTTGATTTTTTCTCGTTTACTTCTCATGCAAGTGTGCTGTTTTTTATTTTTTTTTATTACAATCTTCTTGCACTGTACCTCTTTCTTCCGTTTTTATTCTACTGCTCTATCTTTTTATCTACAATGGGTTTACTCTAATTGGTTTGTTCTGAGCAACTTACAAATAACTGGATGGAACAAGGAAACTAGCGATCAGCTGTATGGGCTTTTGGTGAACGCAAATACTGCACGACTAGATAAAATGATTCAATTGGATGTCTTGATTAAATAAAAGTGAAGACGTGCGTGGGACTTAGGCTTCGGCCGGCCCTACCCCACCGACGGGTAAAGCCGATAATCCTGCAGAAATCTGGTCTGGTCCATCAAAGGCAGACTTGAGAGGTGAGTTTGTCCTGATTGGCGGTCACGGGCGTAGTGATATCTTGGTAGAAGGATCTGCATGAGGTCAGCCTGTCTTGACCTCCGCCAGACAAAGTAGTTACTAAGATGCGGAGGATGTGTGCTTCATTATCTCATTGGTGTGGTGTGTGTGGCTTTTGTGTCGCCATCTTGAAACGGTGATATGCGATAGTTGATATCCTGTTTTACTGGTCTTATACTCTCTCTCTCTCTCTCTTTCTGTCTCTATCTATCTATATATATCCCTCTCTCTCTCTCTCTCTTTCTCCTTCCCTCACCCTCACCACCCCCCTCTCTCTCCTTCCTCTTCGTAACAAGACCTACACAAACAACAACACCCAAAAATACACCAAATACCACAGCCTTCACGACAAACACCACACTAAAATAATCTTCATTATGTCAGGTACAGAGCCTTCTTTCCCGAGATCCGTGGGTCGACAGTTGCTGACTCGCTCGCTCGCAAAATGTCAGCGGGTCAGATGAAGGAAACAGGAGAGGCGGAAAGTTGCACATAAAGAGTTGCACGGTGAAAATTGATGTCTCTAGATATTCAAAAGCTAAAAGGTATTTGGTGATGATGATGATTAATGATAATGATAACAATGATGATGATAACAATGATAATGTGATATTAATGATGATATGATAATGATATGGTGATAATGATGAGCATGATGATAATGATAGAGATAAATGATATTGCTGATAATAACAATGATAACAAATGATAATGATAATAACGACGATGATTGTGATGATGATGATAAAGATAATAACAATAATAATGATCATAATAGTAATTATAACTATAGCAAGGTATAATAATAGTGATAATAATAACAATGGTAATGAAGATGTGGATAAACATAAAATAAACAATAATGATAATGTTAATGATGCCGATGATATGGTTCTACTACTAATTATAGTGATAATGATGAGAATAATAACATGACGACAATAATAGTAATTATTGTATACAACTAATAATAATGATAATTAGGATGATGATGATAGCAATAATAATAATGATAATGATCACAATAATAATAATATTGTATACTACTAATAATGATAATTAGAATGGTGATAATAGCTACGGTAATAATGATAATGATAATCATAATAATAATG
>NW_028234427.1:38314438-38324438 GCF_977035675.1 Penaeus japonicus | reverse complement strand
TATATATTATATATATATATATTTAACATGGAGTTGATGCTTGAGTCCTGTGGCTTGCTCATCTATAGTGTGTTGCCGCAACATTGGAAGTCTGAATTCCGGACGTCAGCTCGATGCTCACGTTCCTTCGTCGCTTTCTCCATGATAACCAGCTTGCAATTATTGCTTACGGTCGCTGTCATGTTTCTTTGTGAGCGGTTTCCTGTTCCTTATCAAATCTCATGTTTTCATGTTTGCTATATTTATGTTAGTACCAAAGTCCCTGCTGATTACCTCGGATATGTTGCACTGAGGAAGTTTAAAAGAAACCTGAGGGAGCGGTACGGCTGGTTCTTGCTCGAATTACAATGTTCGCCGCTTTCTTCCTGAGGTTTAGCGGGAAACCTCTGGGGTATTGATGCTTTACAAAGGAATCTATAATGAATCTGATTTCCTCCTCGAGAAATTCAGGGCTGCAATTCCCTCAATGCCCTGAAATTCAAACCTGTAACTACTCCATGACCTGAGAAAGGAACCTATAACTATTCCAGAGTAGTAATGGATATAGACATTTGCTTATTGGCTCTCACTACACAGAGACACGGAGGCTGTCGTCATCCCGATGTATCGGAGTGTCCAGGAAAGGTAGTGTCTGACTTTTTTCTTCTTCCACGGAAAAACTGAATTTTATCGTGGACGGAGTTCAATGGGGTCAGCGTTTGACGGAAGCATGTCCTCCTGGGGACGACGACAAGGACATCATCATCATCTCCGTAGCGTAGCCATGTTGCCTTCCTGCCAATCATGTCTCTGTGGTGATCCTTCTCCTATAAGAGACAAGCCAGGACTGAAAACTTAGTGGAGAGCCCATAGCTAGACCGCTAGTCTGTCGGTATTCCTCTCGTGCAAATTCGAAGGATCCGAAATTCACACACGGCTTCCGGAGGCTTACGAGGTCGTACTTTGGAAGAGGAAGTGAATCATCAGTCATAGTGTTAACAAATAAATAGAGAGACTTTACATGGAAACTATCCAACTCTTTGTTTCAATATCCAAGACTCTGAAGACGTTTGATGAGGTCGTCAAAATTCTTCGTGTGGGAATCACTGATGACTCTCCTACCGTCAGAGAAGGATCTAGCTAGACACTTGGCCAGACGGCGAGGAGCTGCCGACGCCAAAAGTGATCGGTCTCATTGGAACACCAGGCTAGTGTATCTTCGGGAAACTTCTCTCATCGAAGGGGGGTTCGGGGGGCTTCCTCCAGCAGGCGAAGATGTTTTCCCCGGGATGAGTGGAGGAGGACATCCCTAGCCATCTTGAAAACAACAGCTTCCTTTTTTGCATCGCCTCTCGTCTGCTAATATCCGATGATAGTGTTTAATTAACTCTACTTTTAGCACAGTAGCACAGTGAGCCTTAAAGAGAAACAATGAAAAGGCTTGTTATTCCCTTGGTCATCCTTAATCACGGTTCTTAACAAAAGGCAAGAATTCTCTCTTTTCCCTCTTCACGTCCATCCTCTTGAAGTTGCTCTGTATATAGTACGTCCATGGCATGCAACTTTGATTACCTGTGCTGAAGGGTTTTATATACTTTGACCTTTTTTTCGGACAATGCTTTACTTTGCTTACACAGAAGAGAGAAATATTTATATAGTTTTGAGAGGCCGTACCTTCGTGTAAACATTTTTTTAAAATCGTACAGAACGTAGGCTTGTGAGGGACGGGGGTAGGGGGTAGGGGGTAGGGGGTAGGGGTAGGGGGTAGGGGATAACCCCCGATGTACGCTTTAGTAGGATCAAAGGTTTAGTGAACAGAGAGAATTACAAATGAAGTGTGTATTTTTTATTTTTATTTCTTTAAAAAAAAATTATCTATAGTGTTTCACATGATACAATCGTAATGACAACCAAATAACGAAAACAATTTTAATGCTTAAAAACACGACGCATCTTGCCACAAAGTAAAATCATACAAGATAAAAGAACCATCTATTTCCAAAAGCATACAAAACCAATTTGTATGCGTGTGTGTGATTGGAGGGTGGGGGGGGGGGGGGTTAACGTGTTGGTTAACGACCCTTGCACGCTTTTGAAATGATCTAAAAATGTCGGCCACTATGTTCTTTTCGAAATCTGCATTTCTGAATGGACGTTTTTAGGAGTGAGTCAGTGAGAGAGAGAGAAAGAGAGAGAGAGAGAGAGAGAGAGAGAGAGAGAGAGAGAGAGAGAGAGAGAGAGAGAGAGAGAGAGAGAGAGAGAGAGAGAGGGGGAGGGTCTGCCAAAGAGAATACGCTTTATAAATTTTCGGAAATGTTGGTGATTCTGGATGACCACTAAACGCGTTCGAACAAGTTTAGTAATTATATTCTAAGTTCTAAGTTCTAATACTCGCGTATACGTCGCTTATTTACGGTTCCTAAAGGAGGAAGCAAAAGGAATAAACGAATGAATAGATAAACGCAAGGAATTGTATATATATGAGGGGGGTGAGGGGGGGGCTGCTAATTCTGTCTGTGTTATTGTTTCATTGAGTTTTTTGATCTGCCTTCCGTGATTGCTAAGTTGTGTATATATATATGAGGGGAGGGGGGGGGCTGCTATATTCTGTCTGTGTTAATGTTGCAATTGAGTGTTTTGATCTGCCTTCCGTTAGTCGTTGCAATTGAATCCTTTTCAGATTCTCACTGGATTGTTTTAAAGTATATGTATTTGTCAAGGGGTTTATTTTACTTTGTTTGTGAATCTAGTGTATTAATCCTTTTCAGATTCTCACGTGGATTGTTAAAAGTATATGTATTTGTCAAAGGCTGTTTATGTTTAGCTTTTGTTTGTGAATCTATTTTATCATTATTATTATTTTTCTATTATTTTTTTTCTTTGTTTGCCATTGATTTTTTGGATCGTTTGTGATTTCATGTTTACTTATGGTTGAGTGCATATTGGGATGCTAGATTTTCGTATGGTTTGGAGGGTAGGGGGTGGGGGGAGACTATCACATAGTGCTCTTATGTTAGGTTGAGAAGAGAGAGAGAGAGAGAGAGAGAGAGAGAGAGAGAGAGAGAGAGAGAGAGAGAGAGAGAGAGAGAGAGAGAGAGAGAGAGAGAGAGAGAGAGAGAGAGAGAGAGAGAGAATGAGAGAGAGAGAGAGAGAGAAAGAGAAAGCGAAAGAAAGAGAAAGAGAGAAAGAGAAAGAGAAAGAGAGAGAGAGAAAGAGAAAGGAGAAAGATCCATCGCCATGCCCAATCACAAATCTTGCTCCTTTAGAGAGCAAGAACGAACACGAAATATATTTTTCCTATTATTTTTTTTCTGTTTCCATTGATTTTTTTGGATCGTTGTGATTTCATGTTTACTTATGTTGAGTTCATATTGTATGCAGATTTTCGTAAGTTTTGATGTAGGTTGGGGGGAGACTATCACATAGTGCTCTTTTTTAGGTTGAGAGATGAAGAAGGAGAGGAGAAAAAGGGGAAAAAAATGAGGAGAGAGAGAGAAGAGAAAGAGAGTGAGAAAGGAGAGAAAGAGAGAGAGATGTGAGAAGTGAGTGAGAGAGAGAGAAGAGAGAATTGAGAGAGTGAGAGGAGTGATTGAGAATGCGAGCTCAAGTGTAAGAGAAAAAATGTATATGCAGAAAAAAAAAAAAAAAAAAAAGGGGGGGGGGGGGAACTCAACGACACGCCAATAAGAGTCAGGCAACGTTCGTGCGGTAGTTAAAACTAATCTTTATCGACATTGGTGCCATGGATCACTCCGAAAGCGGGAATCACGGTTATTGCCAAAGGGGACTTCCGTAGTACAAATATCTGTGACAATTTATGGGCGGCGCGGGATCGGAGGCTGGGAAGGCGAGCACGAGTGGATGGTGGGAAGGATGGGCGGAAAGGGTGGATGAAGTATCGGTCAAGGAGGTGGAGTGTAGTGAGATGTATGGGTATGTGTGTATGTTTGTATGTATGTATATATATATATATCGCCATGCCAATATCAATCTGCTCCTTAGAAGCAATATATCACGAATATATATATATAGCTCATATAGGATATATTTATATATGCAGTATATACCATACATACATACATACATACAGGGGGGGGGGGGACTAAAAACATACGCCAATAAATCAGCAACGGTCGGGCGGTTGTTAAAACTAATCTAATCGACTTTGTGCCATGGATCACTCCGAAAGCGGTAGCAAGGTGTATGCCAATGACTTCCGTATACAAATATCTGTGACTATTTTTGGCGCGCGGTTCGGAGGCTGGAAGGCGAGCACAGTGATGTGGAAGGATGTCGGAAAATGGTGTTGAAGTTTGAGTTCAAGGAGTAGTGTAGTGAGAGGTATGTATGTGTATGTTTTGTTGTATATATATATATATAAATAATATATATATAGATATATTTATAGATATATATATAGATTATTAATATATATATATATACATACAGTACAACATGCACGATATTTATATATATATATATATAAATATATATATATAATTTTATTATTTAAATATATATATATATATTAATATATGCATATATCGCATACACATATGTATATATATATATATATATATATATATATATATATATATATATATATATATATATATATTTTTATGTGTGTGTGTGTCGTCTGTAATATGTATATATATAATATATATATACTATATATATATATATATATATGTATATATATATATATTTATATGTGTGGTGTGTGTATGTATATATATAATACATACATATATATATAGATATTATATATATATATATAATATATATATATATATATATATATCTATACATACATACACAGCACATACATATATATATCACATATATACATACATACATATCTATATATATATATATATATATATATATATATGTATATATTACATACACACACATATATATATACACATATATACAACATACTTATATATATATATATATATATATATATATATAATCGTATAATATATATATATATATGTATGTATGTATATATACATATATATATATACCTATATAATATATATATATATATATAAATTTATATATATATATATATATAATATGTTGTATATATATAGGACATACATACACTATATAATCCACTTTAAAATCAAGCCAGCAAGTCAAACCCCAAACCAACACACAGGTCATGAGCCTCAACTGCAGGTCATGCCACCCTTCCAGAATCCCAATTCCTATCTCACCACAATGCAATTCT
This sequence comes from Penaeus japonicus, assembly GCF_977035675.1. NCBI lineage: Eukaryota > Metazoa > Arthropoda > Malacostraca > Decapoda > Penaeidae > Penaeus > Penaeus japonicus. The sequence continues at coordinate 38,319,217 of NW_028234427.1, read as the reverse complement.
ACGGCGAAACTATAGCTCTGGTTTGCAACGGATGTCCCTGACTCTCCCCGTTATATATATATATATATAGAGCCGATATATATATCTCTCACAAACACCCATAATACATCTTCGCTATTGATGTGGTAATTTTCTTCTGTCTTTCTTGAAGCCTTTTTGAGATTTGTTAATCAAATCCAAGCATCAAGTCAAACCCCAAACCACACACAGGTCATGATCCACAACTCAGTCCTAGCCACCCTTCCAAATCCAAAATTCAATATCTCACCACAATGCAATTCTAAGGCGAAACTATAGCTCTGGTTTGCAACGGATGTCCCTGACTCTCCCGTTAATTAATAAAGCCGAGAATCTTAAACAAAATACGCTTCGCTATTGAAGGTTTGTATATTATCTTCTGTCTTTCTTGAAGCCTTTTTGAGATTTGTTAAAAATGTAAGGATAATGATGATAAATGTTGATAATATCGGTATGATTGTAAGATGATAATGTGGGAAATTTGAATAATGAAGTCCATAGCCATAATAGATGGAATTGACAATTAATTCAATTTGAATATGATAATATCTGCAATTGAGGGTAATGAGTGATAGCAACAACAATAATGATAATAATGATAACGATAATGATAAGGATACCAATTAATAATGATAATTATAATGATGAGTGTTTATACTCACCATGTCCATTTGAGATTTTACAGTAAGGAATAGCAAAGATCATGCGGAGGTATCATGCAATTAGCGGAAACTGCATAATACTTGCATGATACTTAAGGCTTACTGAGTCTGCCCCGTTAAGAGTGGTATTTGTGATCGAATATTTGACAACTTACTCGAGAAAGGGGAAATGGTAATGATAATAATGATAATGACATAATGATAATGACATAATGATAATGACATAATGATAATAGCAGTAATATCGATTATGAGGATGTTGATGATGATGATGATGTTGATGACCAACGTATGTGCAATGCCTTACCAATATCACTATATACTTTCTATAACAATCTACAAAAGCTATATTGAAGTCTTGGATTCCAGCTTTCCATCTCTCCCTGTTTCTCCTTCAACTAGCAAACACCTTCCTGACTTCCTGGTGGCATTAATAGCCTCTCCCTCCTTTTCCTTTTCATGTATTTCTGAGTGTTATTTCCTGGATAACGGCATGCTGTCTTTGCTGGAGGTTCTAGGGCACTTTCTAAATAAACCGATGCATAATTGCATGATTGCAACTAAGTGCAGTTCCCTATAGGTGCTAACAGGGCAGTCATTATGATCTGTTTCTGTGTAATTCTATATATAATAATAATAATAATCAGTTCCTGGAAATTTGCAGCTAACCTGGTTTAGTTCGGGGCAAGAGAGAGCTATTACTCTTCTGAGATCTACCTTTCGCTTCCAGGTTTTAGCTTTGTTTTGCGCCGATGATCTTTGTTCCTAAAGACGCTCTCTGATCTTCGCTTTTCGTCAGGTCAATCCACTCTGTGTATTTCCTAGCTATGTTTAGCTGCCCATGTTGACTCCCTGTATAGACGCCTGTCATATATTTTGGCGCTGTTACCCCCCTGCTTATAGGGTTGTTGCTTCTATCCCTGCCTCAAGGGTTGTTATATTTATCCCTGCCTCTTGTTTTATCATTGTTATCCTCTGTCCCGTGTTTTGTCACTGTTATTACCTTACCTCATTTTTATTTATTGCATACATCATGTATTGCCTCTGTTATCACCTGCCTCATGTTTTGTCACTGTTTTCACGTATTTCGTTTCTTGTTACCATTATTACGTTCCTCTTCTCATCACCTTATAGTGTCAGCGAGAAGCGCACCTATATTTTATCTTAGTTTCCCCTTCAGGGCGACCCCCACATTTTCATATTCATTTATTTATTTGTTTTTCATATTTATTTATGCTTGTCAAAGTCAAGCGAAGAAAGGCACCCATTTTCATTGTCAGTCATTACAGGATTACTTATTCATTTGTTGTAGTTTATTCAGTTTTCCTTTCTGAAATTATTACATCTCAAAGTGCCGGATTAATAAGTAAATCTATCTATGCCTCTTGTGTTAAATGGCCTGTTTAAATAATGATTATTATCGTTCATTTTCAGTTTCCATGATTTATGCTTTCGAAATTACTGGGGAATTCCCATTAAGCAGAGAAAATTACTGGGGATTCCCATTAATAGAGAAAAATTACTGGGGGATTCCCATTAAGCAGAGAAAATTAATTACTGGGGATTCCCAATAAGTAGAGAAAATAACTGGGGGATTCCCATTATGTAGAGGAAAATTACTGGGGAATTCCATTAAGTAGAGAAAATTAATTACTGGGGGTTTCTCATTAAGTAGAGAAAACTTACTGGGGGATTCCATTAGTAGAGAAAATTACTGGGGATTCCATTAAGTAAGAGAAAATTACTGGGGGATTCCATTAAGTAGAGGAAAATTAATTACTGGGGATTCCCATTAAGTAGAGCAAATTACTGGGGGATTCCCATTAAGTAGAGAAAATTTCTGGGGATTCCCATTATGTAGAGAATATTACTGGGGGATTCCATTACGTAGAGAAAATTACTGGGGGATTCCATTAGTAGAGAAAATTACTGGGGGATTCCCAATAAGTAGAGAAAATAACTGGGGGATTCCCATAAGTAGAGAAAATTAATTACTGGGGGATTCCCATTAAGAAGAGAAAATTTTGGGGGATTCCTTTAAAGAGAAAAAATTACGGGGGAAATTCCCCTTAAGAAGAAAATTCTGGGGGACCCCCTTAGAGAAAAAATTTAGGGGGGTTTCCCTTTTAAGAAAAAAAAATTTCGGGGGGTTTCCCCATTAGTAGGGGAAAATTTACTGGGGTTTCCCCCTTAAGTAAGAAAAAATTCGGGGGTTTCCTTTTAAGTAAAAAAATTTTTGGGGGGTTTCCCCCTTAAAGTAGAGAAAATTATGGGGGTTTCCCCATTGGGTAAGAAAATTACGGGGGGTTTTCTTTAAAGTAGAAAAAATTTAACGGGGGGTTTCCCCTTTTGAGGGGAAAATTACGGGGGGTTTCCCCAAAAATTTAGAGAAAAAATTACGGGGGGTTTTCCCTTTAAAGTAGAAAAAATTTAAACTGGGGATTCCCTTTAAGTAGAAAAATTTAAGGGGGGTTTCCCCTTTAGTAGAGAAAATTACGGGGGGTTTCCCTTTAAGTAGAGAAAATTTTTTGGGGGTTTCATTAGGGGAAAAAATTATGGGGGATTCCATTAAGTAGAAAAAATTTTCCTGGGGTTTCCCATTAAGAAAGAGAAAATTACTGGGGGTTTCCATTAAGTAGAAAAAAATTAGGGGGTTTTTCCCCTTTAAGTAGAAAAATTTTTTTGGGGGGATTCCCATTAAGTAAAAAAAAAATTCCCTTGGGGGTTTTCCATTAAGTAGAAAAAATTTTCGGGGTTTCCCTTTAAAGTAGAGAAAATTAGGGGGGGTTTCCCCAAATTGTAGAAAAAATTACTGGGGGTTCCCATTTTTGGAAAATTACTGGGGTTTCCCCCTTAAAGTAAGAAAATTACTGGGGGTTTCCCATTAGTAGAGAAAATTATGGGGGTTTCCCCCTTATTAGAAAAATTATGGGGGTTTCCCCCTTAAGTAGAGAAAATTACTGGGGGTTTTCCTTTAAAGTAGAGAAAATTATGGGGGTTTCCCTTTAAAGTGAAAAATTTTTTGGGGGGATTCCCATTAAGTTGAAAAAATTTACGGGGGGTTCCCCATTAGTAGAGAAAATTACGGGGGGAATTCCTTTTAAGTAGAAAAAATTTTCGGGGGGTTTCCCATTAAGGGGAAAAAATTTAAGGGGGGTTTCCCCCTTAATGTAAGAAAAATTACTGGGGGTTTCCCCTTTAAGTAAAGAAAATTTTGGGGATTCCTTTTAAGTAAGAAAAAAAACCGGGGGGTTTCCCTTTAAAGTAGAAAAAAATTTTACTGGGGGTTTCCATTAAGTAAAGAAAATTACGGGGGAAACCCCCCTTAAAGTAGAAAAATTTTTGGGGGGTTTCCCCAAATTAAAGTAGAGAAAAAAAAAGGGGGTTTTTTTAAAGGTAGGAAAAAATTCCTGGGGGATTCCTTAAAGTGGAAAAAATTTTTGGGGGGTTTCCCTTAAGTAGAAAAAATTTTGGGGGGAAATTCCCTTTCTAGAGAAAATTACTGGGGGTTTCCCCATTAAGTAGAGTTAATTATGGGGGTTATTAAGTAGAGAAAAAATTACTGGGGGTTTCCCTTTAAAGTAAAAAAATTTACTGGGGGGTTTCCCCAAAAAGTAAAAAAAAATTAGGGGGGTTTCCCATTAAGTAGAAAAAATTAAAGGGGGTTTTCCTTTAAAGTAGAAAAATTTTCGGGGGGTTCCCCATTAAGTGGGAAAAAATTTTCCGGGGGATTCCCTTTAAAGTAGAGAAAATTAGGGGGGTTTCCCTTAAAGTAGAAAAAAATTACGGGGGGTTTCCCCCTTAAGGGGGAAAAAATTAAAACTGGGGGTTCCCATTAAGTAGAGAAAATTACGGGGGGAATTCCCATTAAGAAGAGAAAATTACGGGGGGTTTCCCTTTAAAGTAGAAAAAAATTCGGGGGTTTCCCAAATTAATAGGGGGAAAAATTCGGGGGGATTCCATTAGTAAAAAATTTTTGGGGGAAATTCCCCATTAAGTAGAGAAAATTACTGGGGGTTTTCCATTAAGTAGAAAAAATTTTGGGGAATTCCATTAAGTGGGAAAAAATTTTCGGGGGTTTTCCCTTTAAAGTAGAGAA
>NW_028234427.1:38304438-38309438 GCF_977035675.1 Penaeus japonicus | reverse complement strand
TTAAGTAGAGAAAATTACTGGGGATTCCCATTAAGTAGAGAAAATTACTGGGGGATTCCCATTAAGTAGAGAAAATTACTGGGGGATTCCCATTAAGTAGAGAAAATTACTGGGGATTCCCATTAAGTAGAGAAAATTACTGGGGGATTCCCATTAAGTAGAGAAAATTACTGGGGGATTCCCATTAAGCAGAGAAAATTCTTCCGCTGTGGATTCCCATTAAGCAGAGAAAATTACTGGGGGATTCCCATTAAGTAGAGAAAATTACTGGGGGATTCCCATTAAGTAGAGAAAATTACTGGGGGATTCCCATTAAGTAGAGAAAATTACTGGGGGATTCCCATTATGTAGAGAAAATTACTGGGGGATTCCCATTAAGTAGAGAAAATTACTGGGGGATTCCCATTAAGTAGAGAAAATTACTGGGGGATTCCCATTAAGTAGAGAAAATTACTGGGGATTCCCATTAAGTAGAGAAAATTACTGGGGGATTCCCATTATGTAGAGAAAATTACTGGGGATTCCCATTAAGTAGATAAAATTACTGGGGGATTCCCATTAAGTAGAGAAAATTACTGGGGATTCCCATTAACCCATTGCAGACGGAGATAAATTTGCTTGCCCAGCCTCCAGGATAGGTTTTATTTTAGAGAGAGACCACTTGAAGCAATATAATTTGAAGCATCCAAATCTCTTTCAGTCATTCATTGTAAAACTAGAGCGGTTTCTGTGTTTTATTTTTTTGTGTGTTTTATTGAGTTTAGAGACTTATATGTGCCGTATGACAGGCTCTATCAGTGCTGCAGTTGACTAAAATTGTAGTATGTTATCCATACTAGCTCATTATTTTCTTTATACTCAATGTGATAGAAGTATTGCTGTTTTATGGGAGGACAAAAGGCAACTTTATTTTTTCGTATTTTTGTGCTGTCATGAACGAATACGAAACATATAACCACCTACAATAAAGATAACAAGAAGAGGTAGGGAAGAGGAATGAAACCTGTGCTTGTGACTGTGAGTGCCACAGTGAAAGACATCCATATTGGCACAGGAGCACATTTTAGACACTGGGTATGGATTGAGTCACCTTCCTCTTCTCGTTCTGCCTGCACATCCTTCATCGGCGGTACTTTAGAGCAAGGGTTCATCAACTTAGTGTGTGCCATCGCTCTATAGAGACAGTGCATGCTAGAGACCGTGGATGGGTGCCATTCAAGGCTCTCTCACCTGCTGGTGCTAGAAAAAAGTGGTGCCATCTAGGTTTTGGACGTTAAGCTTGCACGATATTACGGTAATTATAGTAATTAGGACTGCAGTAGCCATCATCACTCATTCCTTTTTCATAGCAAAATAAAATAGCACAGTGATCCAAAATCCCCGAACGTCGTGTACGTCATGACGCCCGTCGTCAGGCCAAAGCTCCTACGTCATGTATGTCATGACACCCGTACGCAATGGGTTAAGTAGAGAAAATTACTGGGGGATTCCCATTATGTAGAGAAAATTACTGGGGATTCCCATTAAGTAGAGAAAATTACTGGGGGATTCCCATTATGTAGAGAAAATTACTGGGGATTCCCATTAAGTAGAGAAAATTACTGGGGGATTCCCATTATGTAGAGAAAATTACTGGGGATTCCCATTAAGTAGAGAAAATTACTGGGGGATTCCCATTATGTAGAGAAAATTACTGGGGATTCCCATTAAGTAGAGAAAATTACTGGGGGATTCCCATTATGTAGAGAAAATTACTGGGGGATTCCCATTATGTAGAGAAAATTACTGGGGGATTCCCATTATGTAGAGAAAATTACTGGGGGATTCCCATTATGTAAAGAAAATTACTGGGGGATTCCCATTATGTAGAGAAAATTACTGGGGGATTCCCATTAAGTAGAGAAAATTACAGGGGGATTCCCATTAAGCAGAGGAAATTACTGGGGGATTCCCATTAAGCAGAGGAAATTACTGGGGGATTCCCATTAGGTAGAGAAAATTACTGGGGGATTCCCATTAGGTAGAGAAAATTCCCCCCCTGGGAAATTCGCTCTCAATATTCCAAAATTCCCAGACGAAAACCCCCCTACACAACAGCCTCGGGACTGCACAATTAAGAAAACGCCATGTCAAGCAATAAGGGTGAGTGACCCCATTTGCAACCATTTTGAGAAACTAGAATAAAAAAAACAGCCACAGGGTGTCGTACAAGTTGTTAAAAGAAAAGAAAAAAAAAAACGAAAAAGAAAAAAGAAAAATAAATAAATAAAGAAAGAAAGAAAGAAAGAAAAACTTTGGACATGAGATACAGGGATTGGTGAAGAGGATAAAGACCCACTATGATAACAGGTCAATACATGGAACAAATCAAATCATAACTAAAATGTTAAAGATTGTAAATTATATCAAAATCATTTATGATGAATATGATGTTGATTAAATGTCTGGATGTTTGATTTTTAGTAAGTATTAAATGGACAAATTTGAATGAATTAACATATGCTGTAGATATAGATGTATTTTGATGTAAATGGGTGAGTGGATAAATGTAACTGAATATGTTGAAATTTGATGTAAACTTGTAAAAATGTAAATATAGACTAGACATTTGCTGTATCTATAGGACAAGGATGCCCTGCTTAACGCGGTCAGTCATTTTTACATATTTAATGAGCTGTGACCTTTGACCTTTTAACCTGCAGACACATAATTCTATCTTGGTAATGTTGTCTAGCGACATACCAAAAATGATCAAAATCTTTTGAACGTTTCTTTTTGCATGCATAATGAATCACTTTTGCATATTTAATGAGCTTTGACCTTTGAGTTTCACACACCAAGTAAGAAATTAACCTATATTTTAGTATTATCTATCTACATGCCAAATATCTTCAAATTCTGTCTAACATATTTAAGTTATCACACAGAAACGAATTCACATACCAAAAATTATCAAAATCTGTAAAATATATGTAAAGTTATTGCGCGGAAAACAATTTGTATGTATATGAGCTGATATCTTTGACCTTTGTTCTGCAGACTCCGAATTCGAACTTGACCTATATTATAGTATCGTATATCTATACACCAAAAATCATTAAAATCCGCCCAATGTTTTAAAGTTGGAAACCACTTCGGGATGGGCGGATGGCAGGACGGAAAGGGGCAACGCTTAATGCCCCTTCCAAATTTCGTCTAAAGGGGCATAAAAATTCATTCTGAATTATTTTCTCTCATTTGCTATTTCAGAACAAGCATCTGACTCAGATCAGGCATTTAATGCACCAAGTACAACTGCACCAAGTTTATCACCTACTGTATCAACATCTTCAACTTTACCTTGAACTGCCAAGCGATCTGTATCTACATCGCGTGATCATCCTCTTAAAACTGCAGAGCTCGATGAACAAATTGCAAAGTTGTTGCGACTAATTCTGCATTTCGCAGTGCTGATCATCCGGAATTTCTGAAGATGATCGAAATTTTGCGACCAGGATATAAACCTCCAACACAAGAGGATGCTAGCAGATAAGTTCTTGCCTAAGGTATATGAAGCTGAAGTCACGAATTGCCTGGATATGTTGAAAGGAAACACCGGTTGTCAAATGGGTCAAATGTTCGCAATCAACCTATCATCTGTGCTACTGCTACTACTGACAGTGGCTTTGTTTATTTGGTGGATGCTGTTGAGAGTCCCACACAGCAGAGTATCTGGTAAAGTTTTCCACCGCTTCCATGGAAAAGGCTCAAAAATACTTCACTAAGTTGGTAGTATTGTTACTGACAATGCAGCAAATGTGGGTGCAATGTTTCTTCTCACATCCTGAATCTGCTTGCTTAGAGGTACCAAACGTGAACGAGCATGTGGTGCACGTTGTGAAGTACTTCCGAAATAACCCTTTTGCTAGCAGGAGGGTGACAACTGCCTGGTCATGTCACAGGACGTTAAGTGAAACACCATGGCTGACTGTTTGGAGTCCTACATCAAGAACCACTCCTGAAAACGTGTGATGAAAACAGGAACAAGTTAGACAGTGTTGTCAGAAATAAGGCAGCAAACCTAGGCTTTAAGAGATCAGCAGAAGACCTACTCGCAAGACTGTCTATAATAGCAGTTGCATTGGACAAAGTGCTGAGAGATACAACAACAATGATCGCAGCTTTTGAGATCTGGAGAGAACTAGGGGGGAAGTTACTGGATATGGAAAGGGAAGTTGACAAACGCTTCAGAACCAGGTACGACCAGGCATTAACACCTGCTCATCTAGTCATTCATATCCAAAGAGGCAAGTCCCTGAGCGAAGATGAGAAGGATACAACACGTAAATATGCTAGTCAAAGGTGGCCTTCCATAATGCCAGTGAAAGTCGAATTCCAAGCCAAATCACGGCCCTTCAGGCGTGCAAGTTTACAGAAGAGGTAACACAAGCAGTCAGTCAGCTGAGTGGTGGCAGTCAAATGAAGGTATCCAATAAACTAGTCATGCAGTTGTGAAGATGCTGTGTTCTATGTTGTGTCTGCATCCTCTGGTGTGGAAGGAGTTTTCAGCTTCTACGGTCTGGTTCAGTCCAAGCTAAAAAAAAAAAAAATCGTCTTGGAACAGCTAATCCTGCGAAACTGGTGTTCTTATTCAAAGCAATGAATATGGAATGAGAATAATGTCAGTTTGTCTAAAGAATATAAGAGAAACCTTTTCGAGCCAAAGAATGATTCTGTAATATTTTCAAGATAATGACTGTATTCTTTTGTGTTTAACAAAATGTTCTTAAAACTATTGCATTGGTGAGGCTGCGAAAATTTGTTTTCTTATCCAAAGAACTGAAAATGAATCGGAGATGAACATGAGAGAAACTGTTTTTAGTCACAACTTCAAAATAGTCAAAGGGCCACGGTTACATAAAAAAAACGTCTTTTTTATGCGCACTTAATCAAGCACGCAATTGCTATTCTAATATCGCCCCCCCCCCACCCCGTTACATTACCAAAAACCGTCCACCCGC
>NW_028234427.1:38281938-38286938 GCF_977035675.1 Penaeus japonicus | reverse complement strand
CGGTATAATAGCATTATTCTAGACAAAAAAAGCAATGTTAATAAAAAAATCCCCTCCCCCCCACAAAAAAAAATCTTATCCTAAACGTGAAACCTAAAAATCCTAAATTCCTTAAAAATAGAGGGCATTGTCCTAAAAATAAATAACAAAAGAACATCATTATCCGAAAAAAGAACAAAATGAACAGAATTATCCCATAATTTACCGTCATGTTAAAGCGAAAAAGAAATGTAATGAAATTGAAAAAGAATTATAAACTAATTGGACATTAATTAACGAAATACAAAACACTCAGGGGAGTATGAATAATAATAATAATAATAAAGAGGGTGATAAGAAAAAAAGAGAAGAAAAAAGTAAAGGAAGAAGTGATAAAAAAAAAACTGAAAGAAGAAGAAAATAAGAAAGAAAGAAAGAAGGATGCAATGCGGAAAAAGAAAAAAAAAGAAGAAAAGACGAAAACAAGAAAAAAAAGGAAAAAGAAGAGGAGAAAGAAGAAAAAGAAAAAGAAGAAGAAGAAAGAAGGAAGAGAAGGATGCAATCAAAAAAGAAAGAAGAAAAAAGAAAGAAGAAAAAGAAGAAAAGAAAGAAGCAATCGAAGAAGAAAGAAGAAAAAGAGAAGAAAATAAAGAAGCGATCGAAGAAGTAAGAAGAAAGAAGGAAAATAAAAAAAGAAATCGAAGAATAAAAAGAAATAAAACACCAAGTAAAATAAGAACTGGAGAAAAAAAGATAACGAAAATAAAGAAGATGAAGAAGAAAAGGATGAAAATGAAAAAGAAGTAGAAGAAGAAGAAAAAGAAGAAGACGAAGAAAAAAAAAGAAAGTAAAAGAAAGAATGCAACCCCCTAACAACAACAACAACAGAGACAACAAAGACAAAGTCAACAAACCGAAGAAAAACGAGTGGTCCTTATGGCGGCGCTCCTCAGCCTGCGTGTGCTTCAAGAACCCCGTCTCAATGACCGACGTTTCTTGCGACTGGAAGTAAATCGTAGCGATTTTGGCCACGCACTTGAGACGCAGCTCGCCGCCCGGGAAGTGACTTCGCTTGGTGACGAAGGTGAGGCCGAGCACAGCCGTCTCCAGCCCGTCCGGTTCCTGCTGAGCCTGGTAGCGACGCAGCCAGCTGGGCTTTTTCTGGTTTTGGGGATGAGGGTGGGAGGGGGTAGGTAGGTAGGGTAGGGTAGGGTGGGGGGATTTGTCGGGGGTAGGGTAGGGTGGGGTGGGGGAGGGTGGGGTGGGGGAGGGGGATTTGTGGGGGGAGGGGGGGATTTGTGGGGGTAGGGTGGGTGGGGGATTTGTGGGGGGAGGTGGGGAGACGGGGGATTTGTGGGGGGAGAGGGATTGTAGGAAGAGGGGATTTGTGGGGGAGGGGGTGGGGGTAGGGTAGGGTGGGGAGATTTATGGGGAAGGGGGATTGTGGGAAGAGGGATTTGAAGGAGGAGGGGGTGGGGTGGGAGGGGGATTTGAAGGAGGAGGGGGGGGAGAGAGGGAGGGGGGATTTGTGGTGGTAGGGGGTAGGGTGGGGGGATTTGAGGGGAGGGGGGATTTGAAGGAGGAGGGAGGATTGTGGGAAGAGGGGAGAGGAGAGGGAGGGGAAAAAGTTGTTATTATTTGTCTTTGCAATGTCGCGGTTATTAGCTTTGTTGTTCTACTTAAAGTTACTGTTTTTTTTCATGTATCATTATGATTATCATCGTTATCATTATCACATCATATTCATCACTGTCAGATCATATTTCTCTCTCACTCTTTCTATCTTTCCCTCCCTCTCTCTCCCCCAACTCCCTTTCTGCCATCTTGCCTCCTTCCCTCCCTCCCTCCCTTCCCTTCTTCCCCCACCTTCCCTCCCTCCCAACCTCCCTTCCCCCCACCTAACCTCCCTCCCTCCTTTTCCCCCTTCACCTACCCTCCCTTCCCTTCTTCCCCCACCTTCCCTCCCTCCCTCCTTTCCCCCCTTCATTTTCCCTCCCTCCCTTCCCCCCTTCACCTTCCCTCCCTCCCTTCCCCCCTTCACCTTCCCTCCCTCCCTTCCCCCCTCACCTACCCTCCTTTCCCCCCTTCCCTCCCTCCCTCCCCCTCCCCATCCCTCCCTCCCTCCCCACCTTCCCCATCCCTCCCTTCTCCCTCACCATCCCTCCCTTCCCCCCCACCTACCCTCCCTTCTCCCCTCCCCATCCCATCCCTCCCTTCCCTCCCTTTCCCCCTCCCCCCCATCCCTCTCATCCCGTCCTGTTACTCACAACTAGTTCATCGTTGACGTGCCACTCCAGCGTCGCCGCCGGCTTCGAGTACGGGGAAGTGCAGTTGACGTGGACTCTCTCCCTGAGCTGGTAGCTGGTCTTCACGCCCTCCAGTACTGGCGTGCTATCGGGGAGGTCTGTTCAGTGGGCGTGGCGAAGGAGAGATTAGTTGGCGTCAGTGCTTGGTGGAGGTGTTGGCTAAGTTTTTATTTTTTATTATTTATATATATTTTTTTTTATTTTTCTATTTTTTTATTTTTCTATTTTTTCATTTTTCATTTTTTTTCATATGTTTGTATTGCTATATATCTTGCATGCATGCGAGCCCACACACAGACATATGTACAATGTGTGTGTACGTGTGTGCGTGTGTGTGTACGTGTGTGTGTACGTGTGTGTGTGTGTGTGTGTGTGTGTGTGTGTGTATGCGTGCGCGTGTGTATGCCTCCGTTTTTAAGATGCACATAGCCCCGTGTCCACACAGCACTTACCGATGACCGTCATGTTGCCCTCTCCGATCTTGGTGTGGAAGAGCGGTCCCTCCGTGATGACCTCGCACCGGTACTTTCCTGAGGTCACCAGCTCCACGTCCCTCAGCACCACCGTCACCGCATCGCTGCTGTCGACCTGGGGCGGGAGGGGGCGTGGTTACATGTGCAACTGACATAGAGAGTATAAAAAGGAAAAGGTTCGGTTATGTGTCGGGCACGAAGGATTCGAACTAACGTATTCACATTCGTAGGAAGGATTCGAACTCGAGTGTATTCGCACTGGCAGGAAGGATTCGAACTAACGTATTCACATTCGTAGGAAGGATTCGAACTCGAGTGTATTCGCACTGGCAGGAAGGATTCGAACTAACGTATTCACATTCGTAGGAAGGATTCGAACTCGAGTGTATTCGCACTGGCAGGAAGGATTCGAACTAACGTATTCACATTCGTAGGAAGGATTCGAACTCGAGTGTATTCGCACTGGCAGGAAGGATTCGAACTAACGTATTCACATTCGTAGGAAGGATTCGAACTCGAGTGTATTCGCACTGGCAGGAAGGATTCGAACTAACGTATTCACATTCGTAGGAAGGATTCGAACTCGAGTGTATTCGCACTGCAGGAGGATTCGAACTAACGTATTCACATTCGTAGGAAGGATTCGAACTCGAGTGTATTCGCACTGGCAGGAAGGATTCGAACTAACGTATTCACATTCGTAGGAAGGATTCGAACTCGAGTGTATTCGCACTGGCAGGAAGGATTCGAACTAACGTATTCACATTCGTAGGAAGGATTCGAACTCGAGTGTATTCGCACTGGCAGGAAGGATTCGCACAAAATTCTAACGACCATCATTTCCTGAACATTATTGATTTCCTGAACATTATCTCTTCATCTTCTTCAAATGACGCCCCACAAAAAAAAAAAAAGAAATATCGCATGACGTCACTGTTTAACCCCCTACGTCATAATCCTTTGGCAGTTTTCCGGATAGCAGACGAATTTTGTTAATCTGGCAGCATGGGGTCAAAGGTTTGGAAAGAGATTGACAGTCATTAATAGACCCCCCCCTTTTTTTTCTTTTTGTAGAGCTTTAACTTTATATAAATGGTTGGGTGACCTCCAGACTCAGCTTCTTAAACTTGCGAACCTCCCTACCCCGCCCCGCCCCCTACTTCGACCCCACCCCCCGCCACGCCCCCCCTCTTCTCTCTTCTCTCTCTTTTCCTCTTTCTATCTGAATCTGGATTTTTTTTTTGTCTATATTTATTTTTATTTATTATTATTATTATTATTATTATTATTTTTTTTTTTTTACCTGTACACAATCTTCATCTATGTGCGTGTATGTCTATGTATGTTTGTACATGCATATACGTGTATATGTATATGTGCGTGTAGGTGTGTGTGAATATATAAGTATGCATGTATGTTTATACATATGTGTGTACGTATCTGCCAGTCTCTCTCTTCCTCATTCTTTCTCTTCTTGTCCCTCCCCCCCCCTACTTCTCTTACTCTCTCCTTCTATCTCCCTTTCTCCATTTCTCTCTCTTTCCCCCACCCCCTCTTTCTCTCTTTCTCTCCCTCCTTCCCTCCTTCTCTCTCTCTCTCTCTCTCTCATCTCTCCATCTCTCTCTCTCTCTCTCTCTCTCTCTCTCGACACATCTCTCTCCTCGCGTCTCTCTCTCATCTCTCTCTCTCTCTCTCCCTCCCTCTCCCTCGCTTCTCTCTCTCCTCTCAGTCTCCCTCCCTCTTTCGTCATTCTCTCTCTCTCTCTCTCTCTCTCACTCTCTCTCTCTTCGTCTCCGTCTCTCTCTCTCTCCTCTCTCTCTCCTTCATCTCCTCTCTCCCTCCCTCTCTCTCTCTCTCTCTCCTTCTCCCTCCCCTCTCTCTCTCGATCTCCTATCTTCTCTCCCCTCCTCTCTCTCTCTCTCTCTCTCTTCTCTCTCATTCGCCGCTCTCTCTCTTCTCCTCTCTCTCTCTCCGCTCTCTCTCTCTCTCCTCCCTCACTCTCTTCCTCTCCCCCTCTCTCTCTCTCCATCTCTCATCTCCTCATCTCTCTCTCTCTCTCTTCCCTCATCTCTCTCTCTCCTCTCCTCCTCTCTTCTCTCCTCTCTCTCCTCCTCCATTCCTCCTTTCTCTCTCTCACACTCTCCCTCCTTCCCCTCCTCTCTCCTTCTCTCTCTCTCACTCCCTCTCTCTCTCTCTCCCTCCTCTCTCCTCCTTCTCTCCCTCTCTCCTCTCCCTCCCCCCT
>NW_028234427.1:38276381-38281838 GCF_977035675.1 Penaeus japonicus | reverse complement strand
TGATGAACTAATAGATAAAATATAAGAAGGAATTGGATCCCCTTCTGACACCCCTTCTGACAACCGCTGACAACCGCTTCTGACAACCCCTTCTGACAACCCTTCTGACAACCGCTTCTGACAACCCCTTCTGTTAACCCCTTCTAACAACCTTTTCTGACAACCCCTTCTGCCGATCCTTCTGACAACCCCTTCTGATAACCCCTACTGACAACCCCTTCTGACAATCCATCTGACAACCGCTTCTGACAACCCCTTCTGTTAACCCCTTCTGACAACCATTTCTGACGATCCTTCTGACAACCCTTCTGACATCCCTTTTGACAATCCATCTGACAACCGCTTCTGACAACCCCTTCTAACAATCCTTCTGATAATCCCTTCTGACAACCCCTTCTGACAACCCTTTTGACAACCATTCTGACAACCATTCTGACAACCGCTTCTGACAACCCTTCTAACAACCCCTTCTGACAACCCTTCTGAAAACCCTTCTGACAACCATTTTGACAACCATTCTGACAACCATTCTGACAACCGCTTCTGACAACCCCTTCTGACAACCCTTCTGACAACCCTTCTGATAACCTTTCTGACAACTGCTTCTGACAACCCCTTCTAACAACCCTTCTGACATCCCTTCTGACAATCCCTTCTGACAACCCTTTCTGACAACCCTTCTGACAATCCCTTTTGACAACCCCTTCTGACAACCCCTCTAACAACCCTTCTGACAACCCCTTCTGACAACCCCTTCTGACAACCCCTTCTGACAACCGCTTCTGACAACCCCTTCTGACAACCGCTTCTGACAACCCCTGACAACCGAGATTTGTCAGGTCATCATCATGATTTCAGATCTGATCGTGCTGTCATTGCTGAGGCGCTTAAGTGTTATCTCTGTCTAGCCTTCCTCTCGTCTGGCTTTTGACATCGATGCAATACCGTGCAACACGTAGCCATGACGGAATACTGTCATTCAATTGCACGGTGCCCGCGAGTCACTTCACTTGGGAATCACAGGCACCTTTGACTTTACACGTATTCACGCAATGAAATTCTGTGTATCTCCAGGAAATTGCATCGAGGAATGAAGGAAAGAGGCTATGGGGAGCTAGATATGCTACGCGTCTGTGTGATGTGTATTCTGATTTGTGTGTGTGTGTGTCCGTCAATCTTCGTTTATCTGTTTAGCTCTCCGCTCTCTCTTCTTTCCTTCCTCTCTCATCCTCAGTCGTCTCACTCTCTCTCGCTCTCGCTCCTTCCTCGACTCTCCTCTCTCGCGTCTCCTATCTAACTTTCTCCTTCTCTCTCTCTTCGCTCATCTCTCTCTCACACTCTCTCGATCGTACTCTCTCTCTCTCTCTCATCTCTCTCGCATCTCTATCTATCTTTCTATCTTTCTCATTTTCCTTCTCTCAATCACACTCTCTCATTCTCTTTCTCGTTCTCTTTTTCATTTTTTCTTCTTTTGCTTTGTCAATTCCCTCTCTCCTCCCTCTCCGCTCCCCTCTATATGCACTGTATATATATTATATAATATTTATATAATATATATATATATATATATTATTTTATAAATGTTATATAATATATGATATTGATATGGATATATTTATAATGTATATAGTATAATTTTTTATTTATAATATATATATACTTATATAGAATATATATTTAATATATATATATAATATATATATATATAGAATATATATATGAGATTATACATAATGATATATACATATGGATAAATAGCTAAATACGATGCATATAGAGGAGAGAGGAGAGAGGAGGGAAAAAGAAAATGAGAAAGAGAATGAGAGAGAAAGAGACAGAGAGCGAGAGCTATTTCTCTCTCTCTCTCTCTCTCTCTCTCTCTCTCTCTCTCTCTCTCTCTCTCTCTCTCTCCCCCTCTCTCGATCATTCTCCCTCCCACTCCCTCATCTTCTCCCACTATACCCCCGAATCTCTCCATTCTCCTCTAATCTCTCCTCTCTCGCTCCCTCCTCGCTTCTCCTCTTCCCTCTTCCTCTCTCACACTCCCCCTCCCCCCTCCGATCCCCTTCTCCCTCTCCCTCTCTCTCTCCCTCTCCTCTCTCTCTCTCTCTTCTCTCCTCTCTCTCTCTCTCCCGCATCTCTCCCTCCTCTTTCGCTCTCCTCCTCTCTCTACTCCCTCCCTCCCTCTCCTCTCCTCTCTCCTCCTCTCTATCCTCATTCTCTCTCCACTCTCTCTTCTCCTCTCTCTCTCTCTCTCTCCTCTCCTCACCTCTCCTCTCTATCTCTCTCTTCTCCTCCTCTCTCCTCTCCTCTCTCTCTCCCTCCCTTCCTCTCTCTCTCTCTCTCTCTCCTTCGCTCTCTCGCTCTTCTCTCTCTCTCCTCTCTCCCTCTCCCTCTCTCTCTCACTACTCTCCCTCTCCTCTCTCACTTCTTCTCGCTCACTCTCTCTCGCTCATCTCCTCCTTCCTCTCTCCATCCTCGCTCTCTCCTCTCTACCTCTCTCCTCCTCTCTCTCTCTCTCCTTCCTTCTCTCGTCTCTCTCTCCTCTCTCTCTTCGTTCTCTCTCCTCTCTCTTCTCTTCTCCTCTCATCACCTCTCTCCTCTCTCTCATCTCCTCTCTCACCTCTCTCCTCCCCTCCTCTCTCACATCTTTTCCCCGCTCTCTCTCATTTCTCTCTCTCTCCATCTCTCTCTCTCTCGTTCTTTTAAGCTAATCCCCATCCCCCCCCATCGCCTCCACCTCCCCCCTATCCATAATCCCCATCTTCTATCTGCCGCTCCTCCGTGGCCAATCCACCGATGTTTCGAAATGAACCCACCTTTCCACGTGATATCTTCAACTATTATATGCAATTCATTATGATGAGTTTAAATATCTCGTGATTTACTCTCCTCTATAATTGCGAAGGCACTGTGAACATTGCTCGAGTGCCACATGTTTTATAGTGTATGTTATGCATGTTATGATATAATGCTTTCATTACGTGTGGTAGCTATGTTCCTGCAATGGCATGCTTAATACATATGCATACTTTCTGCTCTCGCCTGTTGTGTTAATATAGTCATGCATTATACAGTTATTCGTAATTCACATATAGCCTGTGACGGAACGTATGCACAATGCACGGGCTCACTTTCTTTCTTTCTTTCTCTCTCTCTCTCTCTCTCTCTCTCTCTCTCTCTCTCTCTCTCTCTCTCTTTATTTCTCTGTCTCTCTCTGTCTCTCTGTCTCTCTGTCTCTCTCTCTCTCTCTCTTTTTCTTTCTCTCTCACTCCCTCTCTCTCAGTCTTCTCAGTCTCAGTTCCTCGTCTCTCTCTCTATCTCTCGCTCTCTCTCGACACTTCACTCTCCTCTCTCTCTCTCCTCTCTCTCATCTCTCTCTCTCTTCTCTCTCTTTCCCTCCTCTTTCTCCGCCCCCCCTCCCTCTTTCCCCTCTCTTCTCTCTCTCTCTCTCTCTCTCTCTCTCTCTCTCTCTCTCTCGCTGCCTCCTCTCCTCGCCCTCTCCCCTCCTCCTACACTCCTCTCTCTCTCTCTCTTTCTCTCTCTCTCTCTCTGTCTGTCTGTCTGTCTGTTATATTTATTTAAATGATTGCCATACATTCGTGTCGCTTGCTAGGAAATAATTGCTTTTGTTATTTCCATAAAGATATGAGTTAATTGTTATTATAGTTATTATCATTATCATCGTTATTATTATTATTATCATTATTATGAGTAGTAGTATTATCATTATTATTATCATTTTTTTTATTATTATTATTATCATTATTATTATTATTATTATCATTATTATTATTATCAATATTAGTAGTATTACTATCATCTTTATTATTACTATCATTAATATTATAATTATTTCCATTATTATTCTTAATTTTACAGTTACAGTCATTATCATTATCCCCATTTTTACTACCGTTATGATCATTACTATTATTATTGTTATCGTTATTATTACTATCATAAATACCATTATGATCATCATCAACATTATTCTTATCATATTGATCATCATTACCATTATTACCCTTACTATTACAATTATTCATTATCATTATTATTATTATTATTATCATTATCATTGTTATCTTTATTGTTATCATTGTTATTATTATTATCATCATCATCATTATTAACATCATTATCATTATCCTTATTATTATCATTACCATTATTATTATTCATTATCATTACTCTTGCCATTACCATTTTCCTAAATACTATCATCATCATCAACACGATCTTAATCATAATCATCATCATAATAACATAAACTACAGCTATATTACATAACCATACGATATGCAAATCACACACATAAAACGACCTTCCGAAATCACCATACGATACACAACACTAACACTAACGTCAATGTTCAGGGTATACATCATTACGACTTCGTTAATTACACAAAGCCATTACACGCAATGCTTAATGAGCATACCATACCATCATTAGTAACACACTAATGGTGTCTAATATTAGCCTTTCTATTATGGATTTAAATATGATGGAAATGCGCGTTCTTTTGCATCAGTGAATTTGAAAAGGAAAATGTTATTGTTTTTTGTTGCAATGATCGCGATTAGATAAGGGATTGATAAAGAAAATTATAGATGGTTTTGAGTTGAGGGGATTCGATGTCTGTTTGGTGTTTTGTATTTAGTGTTATATGTGTCTTCGATTTATTGTGTATGTGTATGTATGTTTATATATATGTATATATATATATATATATATATATATATATATATATATAGGGATATATATAGAGATATATATATATATATATATAATATATATTATAAAATATATATATATATATGCGTGTGTGTGTGTGTGTGTGTGTGTGTGTGTGTGTGTGTGTGTGTGTGTGCGTGTGTGTGTGTGCATATATACATACATACATATATGCACACCACACACACACACATCCAATTAAATACGAATGAATTATTCCCTTCCCGCACATGGCTAATCAACGAGTGAGTCCGCTCTCTCTCTCTCGACCGCCTTGCAATTAGCGTCATAATCTTTGCATGCAGAAAGCAAGGCTCTATCTATCTCTTGCTTCGCTCACATCAAGCTTGCTTACTGCTTTATGATAAGGAATATCGGTCAGCTTTATATGCATTTACTTTATTTCTTTGCCTAAACCTCTGGATGTTATACAGATTGTATATAGATTTGTATTTGATAAATGTATATTTTCGTGTATATAAATCTTTTATTGTAATTTCCATGATTCGTTTTTTTATCATTATATTTTTGCGTTCGTCTTTTAATCGTGTTTTTTTTTTTTTTTTTTTTTTTTTTTTTTTTTGTAGTATGTACAATCAATATACACCTTCTTTTTCTTATTTATCGTTTTCTTCTTCATTTGTCCATTCATCTCCTTTTACTGTACTTTATATCCCCGTTGGGTTTTACATACACGCTCCCTCGAATTCGCGCGCG